>NW_021824207.1:5000-19303 GCF_006345805.1 Octopus sinensis | reverse complement strand
CAAAATCAAATCAAGATCGGAATCAAATGCAAATTGTAATTACAGCCGATGCCAGTGCCGCCTGGCTGGCACCCGTGCCGGTGGCACGTAATAAGTACCATTCAAACATTGTTTTTTGCCAGTGCCGCCTGACTGGTTCCCTGTGCCGTTGGCACATAAAAAGTACCTTCCGAACGTGGTTAATGGCCAGCCCCAACTTCAACTGGCTCCTGTGTCGGTGGCACGTAAAAAGCACCCACCACACTCTCGAAGTGGTTGTCGTTAGAATGGCATACATATGTGGAAACCTTGCCAGATCACATTGCAGCCTGACGCAGCCTACTGCCTTGCCAGTGAAATCGTCCGACCCAATGCCACCATAAGAAACGGATGTTAAATGATGATGATGATGATGATGATGATTTCTGTGACCAATGACAAAATTAACTCTATTGTGTCTTCTAATTTGAACATTATTACCAACAGCATTAACCTCAATGGGTATTTCATAAACTCACAGTAAATCGATATCTTTAATTCAATTATTATACAGATAATTCTTCAATTGGAAAATAGGAATGGAAGCTGTTTTCAGTTATTCTTTCAAGCACAATATACTCGGGGGAAGAAAACCTTACAGAAATCAATTGGGAACTATTATTTTATACTCACCAATTGCCTGAGATGTAGCCCCTAATTCCTGACATGTAGCCTCTGTTTGTACACACCTGTCCTCACACTTTGGAGCACCTGAAATAACATTTCCAATTTTTACATTTAAAAAGAAACTTTCTTTATCTTTATTTATTAAACTCTATCTTTTTATGTGAGACATTCAATTTCTGCGTTAATGGTCAAATGTTGACCACTATGGTTTTGGTCAATATTTCTGTACTTTCTACAGTGGTCCCATGTAATAGCCCAATATGTCCACAATAAAAGAGACTAACATTTCTAAATCCACCCTCACTTCTGTCTCTCTCTCTCTCTCCCTCTCTCTTTCAAAACACATTAAATATTCTAACAATGTTGCAATTATCTCATTTAATTAACACTTGATAAGAGTTTTCTCTTAGCATTGTCTTTCTTTTCTTATAACTGTGCCAAATCTATGGCATGGCACAGTCCTCTCATCTCTAGAATTCACTAATCAACATTCTTCTCTAATTAAGTAAAACTGAGGTCATAAAGACATGTCCTTTATGTACATACGCTCCATCCCACACACAATCTGTCCCCTAAAAATCATCTCCACAACATGATCCCTAACAAGATATAAGATGTTAGGTGAGGGTACACGATGTCCCTATGACAAAATAAATTTACATTTCATACATACAAATGTAAGAGAGTTAATGAATTATAGCTTATTAATTATCATGATAATTGGGTATATATGTGATACAATGGCACTGTGCTTGACGGTGCAATACTAGATATCAATATAGATTGTATATAATCTGAGTAAAGAACATATAACCTTCATTACTATGAATATGATTGTGTCTCAGCACAGCTAATATTATGGTAGTTCCATGAGCAAACGAAGAAAGATATAACCAAGTCCACTGCCAAATACCAATGATTAATTCATTTCCTGGTCAAATAACAATGACTATCTTTCATTAAATAATTTGAACGCAACAATCAAGACCAAAGGGTGAAACACTCAGAAAACTGTGCCTCTTTTAGCATTAATATCATCTAAAATCTAACAAGAGTGAGAAAAAGAATGACTATATGGATGGTAAATGTTGTTCAAACAATGTAATAAGTGTATATTATATATAGTTACAAACAAGGATTTGTGAGATCAAGTCACACAGGGAACTCATATTTAATTCCTATCTTTGTATTTTATGTCAACACCAATATTTTGTTTAAATGCAAACAGATGTTCACCGTTCAATACTAAATTTAATATTTAATCAACGTTAATGATCATTATACTTATAATCTTAGAGATTTGATTTTTAATTTCTTTAATTTATAACAAAGTTATTCTGACCTGAGACATTCAGGGTACGTACCTAAACAACATATCATGACAGACATCTGGCTACATAACAATAACAACAACAATAACCTATGAGAAAACTTAGGAAATACCTTAGTAGCAAAAGAAACAAAACACTTTCTCGTTAACTCACCTGTTTACAAATAAACAACAAAATGTTTTAGTTCTCTGTCCTAAAAGACATCATTAACTCTATTATGTCTTCTTATTTAACCATTTTACCAACCACGTTAACCTTGATTTTATGAAATTTCAGTGGAATATTTAATAGAATCCTTTTTACAGCTAATGCGGAAACTAGGGATTGACGAGCGATTATAAGAGTTGAAGAGGCCCTGTAGTAAGGTGAGGATCGGCAATGAGTATAGTGAAGAAGAATTCCGGATAGAAGTAGGAGTTCACTAGGGATCATTCCTGAACCCCTCGTTTTCATCATAGTCCACCAGGCAATAACAGAAATGAAAATCAAAAGCAATTCAAGATCGAAATCAAAATGCAAATTGTAGTTGTGACCGATGCCAGTGCCGCCTGACTGGCACCTGTTCCTGTGTCACGTTATAAGTACCATAGAAGCATAGGTCCTTGTCACTGCCGCCTGACTAGTTCCCTGTGCCGTGGCACGTAAAAAGCACCATCCGAACGTGGTCGATGCCAGCCCCCACCCCGACTGACTCCTGCGCCGGTGGCTCGTAAAAGGCACCCACCCACTCTCGGAGTGGTTGGCGTTAGGAATGGCATACATATGTGGAAACCTTGCCAGATACATTGGAGCCTGGCGCAGCCTACTGCCTTGCCAGTGAAATCGTCCGACCCATGCTACTATAAACGGACGTTAAACGATGATGATGATGATGATGATGAGTTCTGTGACCAATTGACAAAATTAACTCTATTGTGTCTTCTAATTTGAACATTATTACCAACAGCATTAACCTCAATGGGTATTTCATAAACTCACAGTAAATCGATATCTTAATACAATTATTATACAGATAATCGTTCAATTGGAAAATAGGAGTGGAAGCGGTTTTCAGTTATTCTTTCAAGCACAATAATCGGGGGAAGAAAACCTTACAGAAATCAATTGGGAACTATATTTTATACTCACCAATTGCCTGAGTGCAGCCCCTAATTCCTGACATGTAGCCTCTGTTTGTACACACCTGTCTTCAAACTTTGGAGCCTCTGAAATAAATATTTCCAAGTTTTACATTTAAAAATAAACTTTCTTTCATCTTTATTTTTATTAAACTCTATCTTGTTATTGTGAGACATTCAATTCCTGTCGTTAATGGTCAAATGTTGACCATTATGGTTTTGGTCAATATTTCTGTACTTTCTACAGTGGTCTCAGGTAAAAGCCCAATATGTCCACAATAAAACAGACTAACATTCCTAAATCCACCCTCTCCCTCTCTCTCTCTCTCTCTAAGAACACATTAAATATTCTAACAATGTTGCAATTATCTCCTTTAATTAACACTTGATAACAGTTTTCTCTTAGCTTTGTCTTTCTTTCTTATAACTGTGCCAAATCTATGGCATGGCACAGTCCTCTCATCTCTAGAATTCACTAATCAACATTCCTCTCTAATTAAGTAAAACTGAGGTCATAAAGACATGTCCTTTATGTACATACCTCCACCCCGCAACAATCTGTCCCCTAAAAATCATCTCCACAAGCCAAATTCCATACACCCTTCCCCAACATGATCCCTAACAAGATATAAAATGTAAGGTGAGGGTACACGATGTTCCTATGACAAAATAAGTTTACATTTCAGACATACAAATGTAAGAGAGTTAATGAATTATAGCTTATTAATTATCATGATAATTGGGTATATACACTACGGTCAGAAATTAATTAGCACCCTTGATTTGCTCACCATGAAGCATGGTGGGGGTGGTCTGATGTGTGAGGGGCGTTCAGCTACAGTTGTGTTGGGCGGCTCTATGCCGTCGAAGGCAACATCAACGCAGCAAAAGTACGTTGAGATAGTACGGGATACCTCTTTGGTGGCGAGAGTACGTGCTGGCCAGTCACCTGACCTGAACCCTATTGAGAACCTCTGGAGTCGATTGGGTAGGGATTTGAATGTGCAGCAAATACAGGAACCGACACGAGCTGTTTGGGCACTTCTTGCTGATGAGGGGCCATCCCTGCACAGTACCTGCAGGCACTCATAGACAGCATGCCGACCCGCGTAGCAGCCGTCATTGCTGCCTGCGGAAGGAGGAGTAGTAACAAGATATTGACTAAATTTCACGATTAATATCAATTATGTGGTGTGCGGGATATGTTTTAATAATTTTCGATTAAAAAACATGTTCGTTTCTGATAATAAGTTAATTAAATTAAGAAAATGTAAGAAAATGTAGAAATTTGAGAAGTGCTAATTAATTTCGACGCAAGTGTATGTGATACAATGGCACTGTGCTTGACGGTGCAATACTAGATATCAATATAGATTGTATATAATCTGAGTAAAGAACATATAACCTTCATTACTATGAATATGATTGTGTCTCAGCACAGCCTAATATTAAAAGTACCCTTGAATTACAGAGTGATAAGTTGCGCTTGAGAAGAATTTCTGAGTCAAGTAAAACCAAAAATCAGAAATCACAAATCAAAATCAAATCAAGATCGAAATCAAAATGCAAATTGTAATTATGGCCGATGCCAGTGCCGCATGGCTGGCACCTGTGCCGGTGGCACCATAATAAGTACCATTCAAACATTGTTTGTTGCCAGTGCCGCCCGACTGGTTCCCTGTGCCGGTGGCACGTAAAAAGCACCATCAGAACGTGGTCAATGCCAGCCCCCACCCCGACTGGCTCCTGTGTCAGTGGCACGTAAAAGGCACCCACCACACTCTCGGAGTGGTTGGCGTTAGGAATGGCATACATATGTGGAAACCTTGCCAGATCACATTGCAGCCTGACGCAGCCTACTGCCTTGCCAGTGAAATCGTCCGACCCATGCCACCATAAGAAACGGATGTTAATGATGATGATGATGATGATGATGATATGATGATGATGATGATGATGAGTTCTGTGACCAAATGACAATATTAACTCTATTGTGTCTTCTAATTTGAACATTATTACCAACAGCATTAATCTCAATGGGTATTTCATAAACTCTCAGTAAATCGATATCTTTAATTCAATTATTATACAGATAATCGTTCAATTGGAAAATAGGAATGGAAGCTGTTTTCAGTTATTCTTTCGAGCACAATATACTCGGGGGAAGAAAACCTTACAGAAATCAATTGGGAACTATTATTTTATACTCACCTATTGCCTGAGATGCAGCCCCTAATTCCTGACATGTAGCCTCTGTTTGTACACACCTGTCTTCAAACTTTGGAGCCTCTGAAATAAATATTTCCAAGTTTTACATTTAAAAATAAACTTTCTTCATCTTATTTTTTATTAAACTCTATCTTGTTATTGTGAGACATTCAATTCCTGTCGTTACTGGTCAAATGTTGACCATTATGGTTTTGGTCATATTTCTGTACTTTCTACAGTGGGTCCCATGTAATAGCCCAATATGTCCACAATAAAACAGACTAACATTCCTAAATCCACCCTCTCTCTCTCTCTCTCCTCTAAAAAACACATTAAATATTCTAACAATGTACCAATTATCTCATTTAATTAACACTTGATAACAATTTTCTCTTAGCTTGTTTCTCTTCTTATAACTGTGCCAGACCTATGGCATGGCACAGTACTCTCATCTCTAGAGTTCACTAATCAACATTCCTCTCTAATTAAGTAAAACTGAGTTCATAAGATGTCCTTTTGTGTATCCCCTCCACCCCGCACACAATCTGTCTCCTAATAAACATCTGCACAAGCCAAATTCCATACACCCTTCCCCAACATGATCCCTAACAAGATATAAAATGTAAGGTGAGGGTACACGATGTTCCTATGACAAAATAAGTTACATTTCATACATACAAATGTAAGAGGTTAATGAATTATAGCTTATTAATTATCATGATAATTGGGTATATATGTGATATAATGGCACTGTGCTTGACGGTGCAATACTAGATATCAATATAGATTGTATATAATCTGAGTAAAGAACATATAACCTTCATTACTATGAATATGATTGTGTCTCAGCACAGCTAATATTATCGTAGTTCCATGAGCAAACGAAGAAAGATATAACCAAGTCCACTGCCAAATACTAATGATTAATTAATTTCCTGTCAAATAACAATGACTAACTTCCATTAAAAAATTTGAACGCAACAATCAAGACCAAAGGGTGAAACACTCAGAAAACTGTGCCTCTTTTAGCATTAATATCATCTAAAATCTAACAAGAGTGAGAAAAAGAATGACTATATGGATGGTAAATGTTGTTCAAACAATGTAATAAGTGTATATTATATATAGCTACAAACAAGGATTTGTGAGTTCAAGTCAAATTCAATTTCTGATCGTATATTTTGTATAAACACCAATAATTTGTTTAAATATAAACAGATATTCACGGTTCAATACTAAATTTAACATTTAATAAAATTAAGTTCATGATGAATATTCTTATACAGAGTTAACATTTAATATAATTTTCTAATTTGCAACTACAAAATGTATTCTAACCAGAGACATTCAGGGTACACAACCCCAGAAAAATACAAAATATTACGACAGACATCTGGCTACATAACAACATCATGAATAACCTATCAGAAAACTTACGAAAGATCTTAGTAGAAAAACAAACAACTATTTTATAATTCACGAGTTTACACCTAAACTAATAAATTATAGTTCCATCTTCCAGAAGACAATATTAACTCTATTGTGGCTTTTAATTTATCCATTTAACCAAACATGTTAAACATGACTTTATGAAATTTCAGTAATATTTTTAATACAATTACTTTAGAGCTAACCTTTCAAATGGAAATTAGAGATGGGATTTGTTCTCCACCATTCTAATACTCAAAATAGCTGAGGTGAATGTAAAATCTATAGAAATTAATTAAGATCTCTAATTTTAAACTCATCAACTGTCTCTGCCACAGTCTGCACTCCCTTCTCTTCAAACTTTGGACTCTCTGAAATATGTGTCTCCAAGTTTTATATTTATTTATAGCACAATCCCTTTATATTTATTAATAATCTATATTTTATTAATGAGAAACATTCATATCATCAATGGCCAACCAGCGATCATAATTGTTTTGGTCAATGTTTTTATACTTTCAACAGTGGACCCATGTAATAGCCAATATTTAGCTCCAAAACGAACTCTAGTTGATCTTTGTAAATTTCCTCTCTCTGTTAAGATATCCTACATAATCTAACAATGCTGTAATTATATCACTTAATTATCACTTACTAACAGTTTATCTGTAGGCTTTGGTTTCCTTGCTTATATCTATGCCAAATCTATTGCATTTTCAAAACCCTGATCTTCACTAAGAACCTGTTTGATTCCAGTGTCAACAAATTTATTCATCAAAGATATAACAACAAACACATGTCACAACCACTTCAAGAAGGAGAAACATACACCTAATCTCTTTGTTAAACATTGTTGCTGATAATCCCTAATTTTAACTTCACAGTTCACCAGAATGTCATCTCATTCAGGATATATTTGAAGGTTTCATGATCTGGTTGCTTGACAAACAAAACTGTCTCTATTAGCCTTAATATCCTCCAATTACAAACATAACAACATGGAATTGTGTGTTAAAGTCTCTCAAACTAGTGACATATAATTTTACTCCTTTAAAATATTCTACTAAATTTAATACTTTACCAAAGATGACACTGATGTCCTTGTAAGTACTGTTGTATTTAATTATCTTCTAATAACTCATAATTATCTTCTAATAACTCATAATTAATTATAGTGTTGATGGAGATTTATTGATACTTCAGTTACTCACTAATTATCTTGCAGAATCGTCCATTATCTTTACGTTGCAGACTACAACCCTCTTGAAGTGTGACATGTTTCCTACTTGGATAAGGTCAATGTTTAGTGGATGTAGTGTGAGAGATATACTATTACAGAGAACAGACACTAGGAACACCTTTTATCATAAATCTGCCAGATTATGGCAGACCTCTGTCTACATAACAACATGAAGTATATTATTCTACACAATAAGGGCAGTGGGACAAGCAGGACAAACAGACAGATCAGCAAAGAATATTCTTACCAACTCGACCTCTGCTTGTTACAGGTTTTAAACACTTCAGACATTGTTGAAGTGGAACGTTTGAACATCCCTTACATATTACAAGGTGTCCACATGGATGGACTTTTGTTGTGGCCGCTTTATTTCTGCACCACAAACATCTGTGGACAAAACAGAAACATCCAATCAATAACATTCATTTATAACAAATATTACATTATTTACATGTTCGGAATAGAGAATATTATAAGATACATCAGTAACTACCAAGAGTAGAGCAGAAACTCTTCTTTAAACAATTACATACATACAGCATTTTGTGTAGTTAAATGACGCAGAAACACACACACACACACACACATACATACATACACACACATGCATACATACATTGATAAATGTTTGTCTTGACCCTGATACATCATAGAAATTGGTTGACACACAGTGAACTGCATATATTCCAGAAATATATTTCACTTCTAACATCGAACTCAATTCTTCTGAACAAATATATCTACACAGGTTTCTTTATAGACATATATTTTATTATATACACTTTATTATACATCCCGTCTCCACAGATTAGCAGATGAGGTGTCCAGTACTGAGCAGTGGCAGGAATAGCCCGAAACCAGACCTGGTCTGCGGTCCTGTTGCTATAAGATGGTAGGGGTTCGATCCCTGCTCGCAATTAATCGGATGCACTCTGCGTCGTTAATTACTTACAGGAGTTGTTCTCTCGGGGTTAAACATTCGCAGTAGAGTCCATTCGAACAGATACTCATGTTGGCGTGCCTACAAATATTACTTATGTATATTTTCGTGCAACCCGTGCTACCACGGAAAACGGATGTTAAACGATGATGATGATGATGATGATATATCTATCATATATATATATATATATATATATATATATATATATGTGTGTATGTATGCATGATAGGTTTCGGCCAGTATTAGCGCAGGTCATGTTTAACATAATCCCACTACCGGGCGAATCAGGATGCGGACAACATGACCCACTCGAGGAGAGAGTTGCTGTTTACGGGGACATATCCTGGTGTTGGAGTTTTATCCGGGATTTCTTGAAGGATTTTTCCAAATACTTCATGAACTTTATGGGGGTCTTTTTCTGCTTTAATGTATTTTGGTGTAATGCTAAATGGACCGGGTCCACTTGAGGTGAAATAATTTTGCCGTATTGTTGTTATGTGTGATGCGAGTTTGATTTATGTTGTGGGCAGATAATACGGGGCCAGGCCTTCGGTATATCTTAAAGCTGATGCCAACATCATTTGAGCAATGCTGATGAGATATTTTCCACCATGATTTTGGGAGGCTTTATTATATGTATCGTGCATGTAGTTCTAGTTTTCTGTCCCTTATTTTTCCCCTTTCCAATAATATCAGCTGCGCTCTGTAGACTTCTTCTTCTTCTTCTTCTTCTTCTTCTTCTTATTATTATTATTATTGTTACTGTTATTATTATTGAGTGAGAGAGCAGAGCATACCATAAAAATAACACTGGAGTATAAATATGCGAAGCCCAGTATACCCATCATGACTACCCGTCTGATAAGGGTACACCAGACACATGCATCACAAACATATGTGCGCGACATGGTGATCTCATATCAAGATAAACAGCACATGACCTTGCAGGTGAGGCCCAGCTAGAATTTTCTTCTGGCCGATTAGCCCATCCCGCTCAAATGGGTCCCTGAATAAGGATTGTTTAAGGATGTTGAACGAAACACCCATGTTTCCAGAGGTGAATTGTCCAAACCCAAAAAGTCCCTCTCAACACATGGCTTTGATGCTCCCCCACTACTTCTGCTCGTGATCAGAGATGCACATTTTGTCACCCACTAAGGGACATGCTCACTGGTAAGGTCAAACAACTGACAAGCAAATCTGGGGTATTGAGCAGAATATTGCTGTAGCCCATCTTTTTACAAGACAAAACATGTACATGATAACACTACCAATCAGTAAGATCAGAAGCCATGAGAGCCACTGCCTGGTACTGCATCAGGGCATTAGCAAATCTGTGGTATTGAGCAGAATATTTGCTGTAGCCCATCTTTATACCAAGACAAAACAAGTTTCATGTGATAACACTACCAATCAGTTAAGATCAGAAGCCATGAGAGCCACTGCTGGTACTGCATCAGGGCATTAGCAAATCTGTGTATTAATTTAGCAAATATTTGCTGTAACCCATCTTTTATACCAAGACAAAACAATGTACATGATAACACTACCAATCAGTTAAGATCAGAAGCCATGAGAGCCACTGCCTGGTTACTGCATCAGGGCATTAGCAAATCTGTGGTTGAGCAGAATATTTGCTGTGTAGCCCATCTTTTATACCAAGAAAAACAATGTTTCATGATAACACTACCAATCAGTTAAGATCAGAAGCCATGAGAGCCACTGCCTGGTACTGCATCAGGGCATTAGCAAATCTGTGGTATTGAGCAGAATATTTGCTGTAGCCCATCTTTATACCAAGACAAAACAATGTCATGATAACACTTCCAATCAGTTAAGATCAGAAGCCATGAGAGCCACTGCCTGGTACTGCATCAGGGCATTATTATCATTATCATTATTATTATTATTATTATTATTATATTATTATTATCTCATTATTATTATTATTATTGTTATTGTTGTTGTTGTTGTTGTTGTTGTTGTTTGTGTTGTTATTATTATCATCATCATCATTATAAAATAATAATAATAATGATAATGATAATAAATAATAATAATAATAATAATAATAATAATAAATAATAATAATAATAATGATATAACATTCACATAAACTCATTTGTAAAAGCAAATAAAGTATTCTGAAGCTTGTCAATTGAAGAAAACAGAACTATATTTGTACAGTCCAAAAATCAATATCTATGAACAACAGGCGCAGGAGTAGATGTGATAAGTAGCTTGATTACCAACCACATGGTTCTGGGTTCAATCCCACTGCGTGGCACTTTGGGCAAGTGACTTCTACTATATATTCAGACTGACCAATGCTTTTGAATGGATTTGTAGAGGGAACCTGAAAGAAGCCCGTCGCATATATATATATATATATATATTATATATATGTGTGTGTGTGTGTGTGTGTGTGTGTTTGTTGGTTTGTGTATATTTGTTTGTCTGTGTTTGTCCCCATCATCGCTTCACAACCGATGTTGGTGTGTTTATATTCCCGTAATCTAGCGTTGCGGCAAATAAGTACTAGGCTTACAAAGAATAAGTTCTGGGGTCGAATCTTTCGACTAAAGGCAGTGCTCCAGCATGGCCGCAGTCAAATGACTGAAACAAGTACAAGAGTAATATTTGAATTTCAACAGACAAAGAAAGTTTTGTATATTCACCGAGGGGCAAATGTGTCTGCTTCTTAAGTAACTAATACAGAGAGATGTATGGCAAAGAAATTGCCAAACCTTATAAAATACGGGAGTCAAAGGCGACTAAAACACCTAGTAATGGTATATGTGTTACTTGAATTATTTACGTTTCCTGGCAGGTTTTTTCTCTATGAGATATGTGGCAATATTCCATCAGTATTTGCAGAAATATAATATTACACAGTTGGTGGTGTTTGTAGGTTATTTTTCTATGAAATCATTCTTAATATTGACTGATTCGGACATAGAAGAGTGAGAAAAAGATGTGGTAGACAGATAAATTCCACTTAATTCTAAGTAACAGTTTCAAAATGGAATTCATTCACTTCATTATTTAGATCTATATTTTCGTATTGATCACAAATCTTTAAAATAGGGAACGAAGAGGGGTAGGTGGTGATGGACAGTGAAGTATAACTGGCAACACTACGAATCATGTGAATGTAATCAAAATCGTGTTCTTTCTTTGATCTCCTGACACTGCATATTTTTATTGTGTGGCCTTTGACAAAAACACTAGCGACAGTATAATGTATTGGTAGAATTAAAACGAAATAAACATATAAACATGATTATATACAAAATAGAAAATGTACTGGTTTATCTGTTCCATTGCCAGGAAATACTTACTGTGGTGGTGAAAAGCTTTAATTTTCTTCTCAAATTTGGGTCCTTAATGAGGTCCAATGGTGTGTTATATTGTTGTTTTTATGGTGAAAGTCCCTCCCTGGCTGGCGAGATATCTACCTACCACTACACCAGAGAGCATTTCATCTCTTTCAGGTTAAGGGAAGTGCAGCACTACAAATGATGAAATATAAAATTATGACAATATTACACAAATATTCAAAACAAATGCCCCTAATTACACAAAAGTTCATCTAAATTTACTCATAGCTTGTTTATCCACTAATTAAAGCAATTACAAAGTATTGAGTTCCTACATAATCTTTAATTGAGTCCATTTCCCATTTTCATGTTTTTACTTTATTTTCAACACTGAGACACCCTCTAAATATATTGTCATTACATTGAGCAGGAGAAACCGTATTGATTAACATCAAGCTTATTAATGAGTAAATATTTACTTGTCAATATATTCAATAGAAAAGTCAAATTTAGGAAGAACAAACCAACAAGAATCTATCTATATAATTGGCTTGATAAAGGCGAGCATGTGGCCATAAGAAAGATTATTGTATATATAAATATAACACAACATGAGAAGAAAGAACATAAGTTATATCAGAAACAAAAACACCTATAACATAACAAAGTCAATACCACACAGACATGACCAAACATATCAATAATGTTTCCATAATTAAGCAAGAAGCATCTTTGAATGATGATGGTAAAGTAAAGGAAGCAGGAATTAGTGTCAAGTCAGAAGAGTAATGGAGGAGTATTTTTAATCACGGACAAGTGAATTTTGGAAGAGGCGACTTGTAAGTCTAGCAGAAAGATGGAAGAGCATTGTAGAAAATGAAGGAGAATATGTTTTAGATTAACAGAAAAAAGTACTTTGTTTATCTTAATTTTGAAAAATATAAGAATTATAAAAAACTGCTTTATTTATGAGATGACAGCAAAAAGTCCAGTAGTATTAAAGTCCATACTGTTGATGACATCAGATAGCCGAATACAGTAAACGGGCTTTAAACAGCATTTTACAAGATATATACTCAAACTGAAAATCATTACTTGTGTGTGTTTGTGTGTGTGAGTGTTTGTGTGTGTGTCTGTGCCTAAGTACAGAACTTAAATACAGGAAATCTCACTAAGGACCATGCTTTATTGTATTCATTCTCTAGTGTTTTAACATTGAACATTGTTATGACATGTCCACAAGAAGTCAGTGGATTCATGTCGTGTACAAGAAGTAGGATAGAGAGCAGTTTCACTCAGAATTCTTCATAGAATGGACTGGATGTATTTACCATGGCGCCAGCACTATAAAGCTCAGACATCTCTTCTATCCTGCATCATTGTTAATTGAGAATAATATCTCCTCTATTAAATAGGCCACTTCTCCGTCACATTGTGATGGCTGTGTTTATATGGCCAACAACCGAGATGGGTCACCTCTCGACCGTGGTGAGACGACATCTTTGAGAGTGAAAGGAGATGGAATATTGTTTGTTACATAATATCACTTGGGTCACAAGGGGAGACTGGATCACGGAATGGTAATGGAGGATGGGGTTGATAGGGGAGAATTGATACATGACAACCAAAGTTTGTCTGCTTGTCTGTCTCTTTCTCACACTCACACAAAGACTCACAAATACACAAATTCACACAGACACACACACAGACACACACACACACACACACACACAAACACACATATATATATATATACGCAAACAATTTAAAAACTTACTTCGTTTAGTAAATCCAAGGGTGCATCCTCGGAATCAAACACTTCTCTTTCCACGGCCAGGTGCAAACAGCTGTTACCCTCACCATCAACAGCATTTACATTTGCACCCAGAGCTATTAGCTTGTGTGTCATTCCGAGGTGACCCCAGGAAACGGCTTCAAGCAATGGTGTCCTTTTCTGATTGTTTTGAATATCCAACTGAACAGAACCCTTTGTGGAAGTAAAAATAGAAAATGAAAATTTACATGAAAATCAGGATGGATATCAATGTGTCATTATTGTCTTCTACTGTA
>NW_021824206.1:12500-15000 GCF_006345805.1 Octopus sinensis | reverse complement strand
TTTCTGTATAGCAATATTTATATTTTTATGTATGTGTGTCTGCATGAACATAATTATAAACTTGTGTCCTTGGCATTTTTCTATTAGTAGAAACGTGAAGACATTATCCATAACTGAATTACGTTGAACATGTTATATTCGTGTGCAGAATCATATTAATAGCTAGAGTATTTGGTTTGATAACACATTCAGACATACATACATATACATGCATACAAACACACACACACACACACATATTTAAATATATATATATATATTATACACGCATACACACACAAACACACCTCATATATAAATGCTTTGATTGCGTGTGTAGGATATATGAAATTTTTCTGAGGTCGTCGTGACATTAATACTTTGAACGTGTCTATTCTGTCCTCCATGGGTTATGAGCCTCAACAATACATCATACATCACCACAACGAAGACGGTTTCCCTTATTCAGCTTTTGACCCTTGTCAGAATCCTCTTGGAACCTCTGTAAATATTTTCAAATCTCCTCGAAAAAAACAATTGTTAATTAATTAAAGTATTACAAATATTTAAAAATAAACGAAAAATCATAGTAATTTCGTGTGAAAATAAGGGAAAATTATATGAATATTTCGTGCAATGGCTCCTTACCAAGATAGAAACTAAATCATAGTCATAAAGAAATATTCCGTTTTTGTTTCTTTTCTAATCAAAGTCTCGTGATGGAATCGGATGAAGAATTAGGTTTTGGGCATAAGGATTCTTCGTAAAGGAGGGTGGAGTTTTTTAGTTGGCATAGGCTCTGGATCAGAGGGTGCAAGCGCTCGCCCCACAACAAAAATATATTTTGGTGGGATGCAATGAAAACACATTAAGCATCCTCCTGAAAAACTGGGTTTGTATAGGCAGTTGGTAGAAATATCAGTCATGCGTACGAAGAAAAAATGAAGGGTAAACTTCGAGATATTCATTATTTGCATTGTTTTTTGGGTCGATTCCCGTGTGGTTAAGAAGTTCACGATGCTATCGTAAAGATTCGGCTTCGATCTCCCTTTTTAACATCTTCATGTCTATTACTATAATCTCGGGTAATGTATTATTACTTGTCAATAAAACTGGAGAGTCAAAATGTCGGTTCGCGACTCACAGGTAGATTGTACGCGGATCTTTTCGGTTTGACCGGCAGTTTTTCTAGCGGTGTCATATGAAATTGTCACCCATAATAATGACCCTAGTATCGATCTATTGCATTTCAATCTGTTTTAGGGTTAGGGTTAGAGTTAGGGTTAGGGGTGGGGGAAGGGTATCTTTTTTTCTTCAGAAATGTAAATAAACCCAGTCTGTTCTTTAACGAGGGACATTTTCATACAGCACAGAATGTTTTCGCCTCAATAGACGGTCATTGATTGGTTGAAATTGCAGAAATTAAAGGAAAAACAACAAATATCTTACAAACTATAGAATTTTCTCAATAAAGCCAAGTGAAAAAGATGTTTTATAAACACATTCTACCAGTATACGAAGTTTAAAATTTTTTAGTTACCTAGAAATTATATTAAAAACTGCCGTTCAAACCGAAAAGATCCATTGTACGCATAATTTATAAGTTCGGCACCATCATAAACTATGTCACACCGATTCTGGCTGAGAATAGCGCTAAGGTTATACATGACCGCGGAATACTAATCTGTGTAGACATTCATTCAATGACTAGTTAGTTTAGTGTAGTCTACAGTGGCCTTGTTTGAGACAAAATCGTGAAAAAGTAGAATACCTCAATGGCTTTGTTACGCATTTTAGTTTTTATGGAATTAAAGGTGTTTGGTATAATAAGGAAAATCTCACTTCAGATAAGGGTTTCAAACGCAGTTAATGGTACCATGAATCAAAACGCATTCGATGGAATAAAACCATTTGAATTATCCGGCTTTGTTGACTATGATAAATCGGTTGTGAATGGCAGTTTCGGATAAAGCTACAGACATGTTCCTAGCACTCAATCTCAGTATTGACCACGCTGAGTCCAAATTCCGCTTTAGTTAACTTTACTTTCTCCTTTATCGGGTTCAATGAAACAAGTGTCTCTGAAATACTAGGATCGAAATGGCTGAGTGTGATTCTCAAAAAGAAAAGGACAAATCTTTGTCTCTAAATGAGGCTTTTAACAGAAAATTAAACGAAACCAATTTGAGTAGTTAACCAAGTAATACGTGATTGATTGATTTATAATTAAAACAATGGTTTCATTGAGGGATTTTGAAAACGAAATTATTGGATACTGGGCACACTGAAGCACCGCACTGTTTTGAAGGTTTTGGTGGACAAATATCAACTACAGTAGTTATGTTAAAGCCTGGTAATTATTCTGTTGGCTCCTTTCCCGAACCGGTAACTTACAGGGACGTGAACAAACCAACACCACTGGTTGTGGGGGATAATTGCAAACGCAACGAAACACACACACATACATATATATTTCTTTATTGCCCACAAGGAGCTAAATATAGAGGGGACAAACAAGGAC
>NW_021824206.1:0-2500 GCF_006345805.1 Octopus sinensis | reverse complement strand
GGTGTTACTGTAGCTTTTTACGTTCTGAGGTTTAATAATAAATTTTTAGAGAGTTACTTCCCTTATATATGCCAAAAATGCATTAAAATGGGGAAAATTGATGGTAATTTTTTTTTTAAATTGTAGACTCATCGTAGACGCGCGCTAATACCCAGATGGGCTCGATATGAATCACGACTATAAGATACCCGGTTTTGGTTAAACTGCACTGCAAAATGTGGGAGTAGTTAGGAATCTAAATCGTAGGAGACAGACAGCACACAACCTCTCTTTTATATATATATATATTATATTCAAAATGTGACCGCGTGTGTACCGTTGGCGATTTTTTCCCCTCCGTCTTCCCTTCTTTGGATCTTTCCTTTTCTTATGTTTGTGACGAAGAGCTCTGCTCGAAACGTTGAACCCTCCTTCTTTCCTTAGCACCCAATAATACTATACTTGTTCCACGTCGTCGCGTTGTTGTTTTCTCTTTGTGTTTTCATGTTCGGATTAACTATGTATGTATGTATGTATGTATGTATGTATGTATGTATGTATGTATGTATGTATGTATGTATGTATGCATGTATGCATGCATGCATGCATGTATGTATGTATGTATGTATGTATGTATGCATGCATGCATGTATGTATGTATGGATGGATGCATGCATGCATGTATGTATGCATGCATGCATGTATGTATGTATGTATGTATGTATGTATGTATGTATGTATGTATGCATGTATGTATGTGTGTGTGTATGTATGTTATTGTGTGTAGTCACGTGATTAAGTGATTAAGGTATTCGGCTGGCGATCGTAAAGTCATAAGTTTCTTGCCTGGCGGCGCATTGTATCGTTCAGCCAGACACTTTATTTCACGTTGCTCCAACCCACCCAGGTAGCAAAAGCAAAAAAAATAATGGTCTGTACCTGTAATTCAAACGACTACCCTTACCGCATTCTGGTCTACGTTGAACTTCCCTGAGAATTACGTTATGGGTACGTGAGTTAGTGTAGTGCTCAGCTACTTGTACATTAAGTTCACGAGCAAGTTGTTCTGTTGATCGGATCGGATCAACTGGTACCCTCGTCATCCTAACCGACGGGCTGCCCGTTCTAGCTCAATGTATATGTTTATGGAGGCGCAATGACTCAGTGGTTAGGGCAGCGGACTCGCGGTCATAGGATCGCGGTTTCGATTCCCAGACCGGGCGTTGTGAGTGTTTATTGAGCGGAAACACCTAAAGCTCCACGAGGCTCCGGCAGGGGGTGGTGGTGATCCCTGCTGTACTCTTTCACCACAACTCTCTCTCACTCTTATTTCCTGTTTCTGTTGTACCTGTATTTCAAAGGGCCGGCCTTGTCACTCTCTGTGTCACGCTGAATATCCCCGAGGACTACGTTAAGGTTACACGTGTCTGTGGAGTGCTCAGCCACTTACACGTTAATTTTACGAGCAGGCTGTTCCGTTGATTCGGATCAACCGGAACACTCATCGTCGTAACCGACGGAATGCTTCCATAAGTTTATACATACATTTCTTCACTCTGCTGTGGGAAAGATGTCGAATAACTGGTCGTGTTTACTAGTTTCGCTTTGGTGTTCCTTTGTTTCGTTGGTGTTCCTTTGTTTTTTGGGGCAATTTTGTGTGTGTGGTATGGATAGCTTACTAACAACGTGATATCGTAGAGCATAAGTTTCCTTTAAGAGTGAATTATTTTGGAGCGTAGTGAATCATAATTAAAAATAAGCGCTTTCTTTTAGTGTTTGCCGATTAAATATTACGTGGAATTTGTACGGTTTTTATCTTTGAACATGTCAGTGGCAGAGTCTAGGACACATTTTCTTCGTAGAAATCGTGCTGCCAGTCAAATCTAGAATTGATGATTAAAGTATCTCATGTGGTTGTATTATATTAACGTGATTCTTTGAGTTCTGGACACGTTTAATTAAATCTACTACCTATTACAAGATTGGATCGTGGTTACGTAATTCAAAATGGTAGTCACACGGTGAATTAACTGGGTGGATATGTAGATATACGGAAGCGGCAATCGTCTGTAACGATGGAGTAATCATGTGTACGTGTGTGTACGTAGGTGTGTGTGTGTGTGTGCGTGCGTGTGTGTGTGTGTGTGTGTGTGTGTGTGTGTGTGTGTGTGTGTGGTGTGTCTGTGTGTGTGTGTGTGTGTTTTCATGAGGAGTGCTGAAAAGGTCCTGGCTTTGGGTAAAAGAAAATGCAGGAGAATCAGTTGATTATGATTTTATTCGACATATTCCCTTCTCAGATTCGCACATTTATTGCAGACCTGTAAAAGAACTTGGAACCAGGCCTTTTGTGATACACTTAAAGCCAGGAAAGCGGGAAAGATAAAGTACCACGTCGTGACCAACCCATCTTTTATTCAGTGACTTTTATGTAAAAATAACAGCCAACAGAAGTGTTGGTTGGTTGGTCGGTGGGTCGGTTGGCTGGTTTGCGGTTGCCTCGTTGGTTGGTTGTCCGGTGAGT
>NW_021824205.1:7500-12500 GCF_006345805.1 Octopus sinensis | reverse complement strand
GTGTTTGTGTGTGTGTATTTCTCTCAATATATAAAGGTAAGACGAAAAACTTTCCTGTAAAAACTGGGAAAAAAACGAAGGTGTGTGTGCGCGTGCGCGCGTAAAATGGTGGGGAGGTCAGAAATATTAAAACACCACAAGTAGGTGGGGGGGAGAGGATAGCTAAAAATGTGGGTTAGAGAAGGACAGAGACGAAGGAAGGGGGGAAATGAAGAGGGAAATATTGGTGAGAGATAAGAGAGGGAGGGGAGAGAGACAATATGCAGAGGGGAGGGGAGGAAGTGAAGAGAAAGCTATGACAGAGTTTGTGCGGAAGTGTTAGTGAAAGGAAGTGTGAGAGTAGTAAGGAAGGGGAGTGGGACAATGGGGAGGAATATATGTAATTATAGAGAGAGAAGTGGTGGGAGGTGATATACGGAGATATTTTATATATATATATATAGTGAGTGGATTGGGAAGCAGACGATGAAGAGAGAGAGAGAGACAGAGACAGAGACAGAGAAATGAAAGGAGGATGTACAGGAAGTCAATGAAGCTGTTGAGACAAGAGAGAGACAGAGAGAGAGAGAGAGAGTAAGGGAGGGGGATAAAAAGAGAGAGAGAGAGAGAAAAAGAGCAGAGGTGAGGATTTTTAACGGCTGCTGCTGCTGCTGCTACCGCCGCTACTGCTGGCGTTTCTCTTCGTTTGTTTTACAGAGTAACCCCAACGAAGTAGACCTATATAATCAAAGGCGTTCCAACCGTGCACATCCCGTCTATATATCAGAGACTCATATGGTCCAATGCATCCTTCTTTCAGACGTTAACGTGTATCTTGAAGGACATTTGGCTGCTGTTTCTAGCTGGTCGAGCAATGACCGAAAGTCTTCTGTGTTGGTCCCAACGGTAAGAAGGTTCGCTTCACATCCACAAGGACCCGGGTTTGAGCTCATTGCGTGGCATTTTGGATGAATGTTGACTCATACCTTCCGAGTGAAATTCAGTGTTTGGAAACTGTAAAGAATCCCTTCGAATAGATTGTAGTTAAAAAGGTTCAGGCGTGTCCTACTCATTCTGTTTAAGGGTTGCTTTCGTCCTTTACCATCGAAGCGATCCATATCAGGCTCAAATAGCCCGTCTTTTATTATGCTCAAACTGGCCAGATCCAGCCTCTCACACCTATCCTACAATGTCATTCTAAAAATAAAGAATCACATCATTGAAATCTTGAAGTTACGCATGTGTGGTAAGTAGCTTGCTTACCAGCCACATGGTTCCGGATTCAGTCCCACTGCGTGGCACCTTGGCCAAGCGTCTTCTACTATAGCCTCAGGCCGACCAAAACCTTGTGAGTGGATTTGGTAGATGGAAACTGAAAGAAGCTCGTCGTATATATGTATGTGTGTGTGTGTGTGTGTGTGTGTGTGTTTATGTGTCTGTGTTTGTCCCCCAAAATCGCTTGACAACCGATGCTGGTGTATTTACATCCCCGTGACTTAGAGGTTCGGGAAAAGAGACCGATAGAATAAGTACTAGACTTACAAAGAATAAATCCTGGGGTCGATTTGCTCGACTAAAGGCGGTGCTCCAGCATGGCCGCAGTCAAATGATTGAAACAAGTAAAAGAATAAAAGAACAATAACGAGAATAAATAATCATTATATTTGACAGAGTAATCTGAATGCTAAAGGTTAACCCTGTGGAATACTCGGCCATATGCACGTTAATTTAAGTGCATATAATTCAATTGATTGAGCAAAGTAAATCTTCATGGTCAAGCGACGGAGATCCACTGGTGGTGGTCGATGTTCCAATCAACCCAAATGAACCTACGATTCTATTTGTTGTAACAACTTCCTATTAGTCACCATTCCTAACAGAAATGTCACAGGTTTTCAGTGACGGAGCGGGATTTGTACTCAGAAGATTTTGAGCTGGAATGGCCACTTCCAGACATTATTCCTACGCTCTTACCAATTCTATCAACCCATCGCTCTGCGCTGTTTTTTGGTGGGGGGTTTTCTGATCCCCAAAATGGCCACTCCCAGACATCATTCCTACGCTCTTACCAATTCTATCAACCCATCGCTCTGCGCTGTTTTTTGGTGGGGGGTTTTCTGATCCCCAAAATGGCCACTCCCAGACATTATTCTTACGCTCTTACCAATTCTATCAACCCATCGCTCTGCGCTGTTTTGGGGGGTCTTTTTTTTCTGATCCCCAAAAGATGAAACTAAAATTGATTTCGGTGAGATTTGAACTCATAACGCAGACATCCAGAATCCAACAGCCTAGCCATTCTGCCATATAGCCATCTATGCACTGCTAACAGGTGTCGATGTCGTTTAGGCACGTGCCAGTGGTAAGTAATCGGACTAACGAAAGCCCTTCTCACAAAACGGCAACAGACCGGCTTCTAATCCTTACTTAAAATATTACCAATTTCTTTCAATTTCGATTTTCGATTGTCCATTCATTCGATACAGGAAACGAACACAAAAACAAAAGAATACATCGCCTTCTTTGGCAGCCACACGACGTCCTTTTTCCGGTTGTACCACGTGGTTGAAAAATGTCCTTGCTTTGTTATTTTACAAGTTTACTCAAGTGGTTCTTTTCAGATGTTGCTTTGTCATTTTAAATTCCATTTTAATTCTCTTCACAAAACAGCTGACAAGGATTATTTCTAAGATATTCATTTATCTTTTATCTTTTTTTTTCTTCGTGTTTCAATCATTAGACTGCGGCCATGTTGAGGCACCGCCATCATATTTGAAAAGGGCTACATTTTCAAATAAAATACGTCGTTACAAATTTACTAGAAGCAAACGATCTACAAGGTGAACATAGACAATCCACATGTCCGAAACATTAAACTACGAACGTATCGTGATGTGTCGATTGGCTATGCTTGGTTACATGGACACATTTCTCTCCCTACAACAAAAAGGCAGAAATCATTCTCATTACGTCATAGTATTTCATATAACTTGAGACTGTACTTACGGCAAGTCGTTAGATGCATTCACATATTTCTATATTTAACGTTGAATGGTCCCAACAGATTGTGTATGTCATTCACCAAAGTATTACTGACGGGGATGGTTTTATAAGAATTTAGAAACTTTGTGAAATATAAAGTACATTGTTTTGCAGTGATACTCGAAGCAGATAAGTCTATAAATATTAGTTTGGGTTTTAAAAAACGTTTATTTTATTATTTTTTTTCCTTTCAAGAATTTTATTCTACACCAGTGTTTCTCAACGGGGATCCATATGCATCCAGATATAAGATCCCGTTGTCAAAATTTATCTGCAATAAATTAGTTATACTTCTTAGAAAATAAAAAAATATTGTTAGAAAATTACTATTTTTAAATCTCACAACGAGAGATATTCAGCAACAGTACTTAGTAGTAAAGATTGTTTGCCAACATAACATGGCAGTCCTGGTTTAGGACTAATGTTGCTGTAATTTAGCCCCAGGAGACATCGTCTCCAGCTGGCTATATGATACGATCTGTGTCCTTATATTTTCGAACAAGTTGTCACTTTGAAAACTATATGTTTCGAACGGGAATTTGCCAGTGCTACTTCTAACCGAACGATTATTCTGTGTTGATGAAGAGAAATAACCCAGAAATCGCGATACACAGATATTGTTTTGAGGTTAGTGGGGGTACTAGATTCCCTTGTTTGAAAATATAAGGACACAGATCGTGCCGTATAGTCTCCTGGGGCTAAATTACAGCAACATTAGTCCTAAACCAGGACTGCCATGTTATGTTGGCAAACAATCTTTACTCCCAAAAATATTGTATTTCTTATACATTTAAGCGCAGGAGTGGCTCTGTGGTAAGTAGCTTGCTAACCAACCACATGGCTCCGGGTTCGGTCCCACTGCGTGGCACCTTGGGCAAGTGTCTTCTACTATAGCCTCGAGCTGACCAAAGCCTGGTGAGTGGATTTGGTAGACGGAAACTGAAAGAAGCCCGTCATATATATGTGTGTGTGCACGCGTGTGCGTGCGTGCGTGCGGGCCGCGTCTGTGCTTGTCCCACCACCATCGCTTGACAACCGATGTTGGTGTGTTTATGTCTCCGTAACTTAGCGGTTCAGCAAAAGTTGCCGGTAGAATAAGTACTAGGCTTATAAAGAATAAGTCCTGGGTTCAATTTGTTCGACTAAAGGCGGTGTTCCAGCATGGCCACAGTCAAATGACTGAAACAAATAAAAGAATAAAAGAATAATTCCTAAAATATCTAATCATAAAATAAACAAGATTTTTAAAACATCGAATGACCACGAGGGACCCTCTGAGTAAAATAGGGATTAGAGCGGTTCAAGGGTAAAAAAAAATGGCTGACAAACACTGTTCGACACTATTATTTCTCTCGTTCGACTTCCACCGTTAAAAATGCTTCACGGAATTCCATTTCGAATGGGGGAAGGACTCCGTCGGTTACGACGATGAGGGTTCCGGTTGATCCGAATCAACGGAACAGCCTGCTCGTGAAATTAACGTGTAAGTGGCTTAGCACTCCACAGACACCTGTACCCTTAACGTAGTTCTCGGAGATACTCAGCGTGACACAGAGAGTGACAAGGCCGGCCCTTTCAAATACAGGTACAACAGAAACAGGAAGTAAGAGTGAGAGAAAGTTGTGGTGAAAGAGTACAGCAGGGATCACCACCATCCCCTGCCGGAGCACGTGGAGCTTGTAGGTGTTTTCGCTCAATAAACACTTACAACGCCCGGTCTGGGAATCGAAACCGCAATCCTACGACCGCGAGTCCGCTGCCCTAACCACTGGGCCATTGCGCCTCCTCATTTCGAATGACAAGCAATTGAATTATAATTTTTTGTCACGAATTGGATTTTTCAATAAATTTTGTAAATGGTATCTAAAGTTTTAATCCGGGTAAACTCTACACACCTTACTTACCCAGAGACCCGACCTTGGTGTGTACATGAGAAAAGTCTGTAGAACCTCAAACAATATTATCGGACCCGACCTTGG
>NW_021824205.1:0-2500 GCF_006345805.1 Octopus sinensis | reverse complement strand
TAAGAGTCACTAACAGCTGGCAGAAGCGTTAGCACGCCGGGCGAAATGCTTTGCGGTATTTCGTCTGCCGTTACGTTGTGAGTTCAAATTCCGCCGAGGTCGACTTTGCCTTTCATCCTTTCGGGGTCGATAAATAAAGCACCAGTTACGCACTGGGGTCGATGTAATTGACTTAATACCTATGTCTGTCCTTGTTTGTCCCCTCTATGTTTAGCCCCTCGTGGGTAATAAAGAAATAGGCATTTGTTTACTTTCTCGTCTATGAAGGTGCGTAGCTTAGTGCGTAGAGTAATTGGTTCATGATCGTAAGTTCGTGAGTTCGAATCCCGGTTGCGAGTTGTGTCCTTGAGCAAGACACTTCATTTCCCCTTGCTTCAGTCCACTCAGCTGGCAAAAATGAGTTGTAGCTGTAATTCATAAGGGCCAGACTTGTCGCATTCTATTTCACTCTGAATCTCCCTGAGAAGTACTTGACCGGTACGCATGTCTGTGGAGTGTCTTGCTCATGAGCAACAACATGCAGCCAGGTCCAGGAATCGAATTCACAACGCCATTCTCCACAAAGAGTATGTTCTGAAATAAAACTCAGCACAAAACCAAAGCATTAAACAAGACAAATGAAAATATACGAAATAAAATAATTACCCATGTACTGAATCAGTTTCGATTATTATTACCCGCAAAGATAAACTGTAATCTCGTCAGCATGGTCTGTTATAAATACAATTTGCTGGACTAGATGCGAAAACGATTGACCGGAGTCTCGCATGCATGGAGTTCAACCGATTATATTTGAATGTATTTTTCAAATGCCTTCACTTCGGCGCGCTGAGACCGGAAAAACCAACCTGCAGCTAATAAGTAGCAGCAGTCAATTTACCGGTTAGAGAACATATTTATTTTATATAAAATTCGTGTTCAGTCCTTAATTTGTATGTAAAAATATTTTAATCTTCGGATTCTTTTTAATATGCTAGACCACTGGTTTTAATTGACTAATATCAATTTCTACCCTTAATTAATTTTATATAAAATAAATATGTTCTCTAACCGGTAAATTGACTGCTGCTACTTATTAGCTGCAGGTTGATTTTTCCGGTCTCAGCGCGCCGAAGTGAAGGCATTTGAAAAATACATTCAAATATAATCGGTTGAACTCCATGCATGCGAGACTCCGGTCAATCGTTTCCTCACTCCATCCATATATAGCCTCATTTCATATGCATATCACCAAGATGGTGGCAGTGTACAGACAAATGGCCGGATGGATTCTGAGAACCTTCAGAACAAGGGACCAGGTAGCTATGCTTGTGCTATGGAGGACTCTTGTCCCCAGCCGTCTGGACTACTGTCGGATTAATAGCGGGACCTGAGGCGGTTCAGCGATGCTACACGAGAAAGATTGCATCAATGGAACAGCTGAGCTTCTGGGAGAGTCTGAAAGAGCTAACGACTCTAATCCCTGGAGCGAAGACGGGAGGGGCATGCAGTGATATACGTGTGGAAGATACTGGAAGGGCTGGCACCAAACTTTGGAACTGAGAGTTATACCAGACCTTGAAATGGACGTCACTGCACTGTTCCAGAGTCCCCTTTGTCCTATCGAAAGAGAGGACTATGTACTGCATTAGCTTGGGAATCAAGGGCCCACAGCTACTTAACGCCTTGCTAAAACATCTGAGGGATCTCCATGGAGTAGGGGTAGATGTTTTCAAGAAACAACTTGACCTCTTGCTTTCCAAGATCCAAGATGAACCAATATCAAAGCAGGAATCTCAAAAGAGTTCAGCGGTGCCGAACTCTCTCCTTCAGAAAAGCCAATCACGTAGAATTAGCCAATAAAAAGTTGATTACACTGGCGGTGCCCCAGCAAGGCCACAGTCTTAGGGCTGAAACATATAAAAGAATATATATATCTTTCTTTTTTCTCATTTCTTTCTTTTACTTGTTTCGGTCATTTGACTGCGGCCATGCTGGAGCACCGCCTTCTAGTCGAGTAAATCGACCCCAGGACTTATTCTTTGTAAGCCTAGTACTTATTCTATCGGTCTCTTTTGCTGAACCGCTAAGTTATGGGGACATAAACACACCAGCATCGGTTGTCAAGCAATGGTGGGGGAGACAAACACAGACACACAAACATATACACGCATACATATATATACATATATACCACGGGCTTCTTCCAGTTTCCGTCTACCAAATCCACTCACAAGGCTTTGGTCGGCCCGAGGCTATAGTAGAAGACACTTGCCCAAGGTGCCACGCAGTGGGAATTAACCCGGAACCATGTGGTTGGTAAGCAAGCTACTTACCACACAGCCACTCCTGCGCCTATTTCAGTCCCACTGCGTGGCACCTTGGACAAGTGTCTTCTACTATAGCCTCGGGTCGACCAAAGCCTTGTGAGTGGATTTGGTAGACGGAAACTAAAAGAAGCCCGTCGTGACTTGTTTTTCCATAAATGTTGTGTGTGTGTGTGGTGTGTGTGTGTGTGTGT
>NW_021824204.1:0-19460 GCF_006345805.1 Octopus sinensis | reverse complement strand
TCTGGAGTTGATTTGCTCGACTAAAGGCGGTGCTCCAGCATGGCTGCAGTCAAATGACTAAAACCCGTTAAAAGAATATTATATATATATATGACATTTATATTTAATATAAATATTTCTATGTGTATGGTGTGTGTGTCGTCTGTGTACACGTGTTTCTCTTTGTCTTTGTGTCCCTCACATCGCTTCACAACCGGTTTTTACGTCCTGTAAATTAGCGGTTCAAGAAAAGAGATTATGTCAGTGTCGATTTGTTCGACTTACATCTTTCAAGGTAGTGCCCCAGCATGACCGCAGTCCTATGACTGAATCGAGTAAAAGATGAAAGATAAAATATACAAGATAAAAGATTAACTGGCTACAATCCTCTAGACAGATTACACATACAGTTTATCTCTTCAAGGAAGTATTATACTAATCTTTAATCTGATATAAATTCTCAACTCATCTCATCTTCTTCGCACTTGAAGGATCGTCCGGGCAGAGTCCTTAAGCATGTCTTCGATCAGGTCCTGTCAGAAGCAACCATTTCCACTTGATCTGGCTGGAACCCCAAACGAGACCGAACGAGCTCATGAATGTTTTACAACCATTTTGCTCGAGAGTGAGGGTCGTGGCGTAGTGGTTAGGATGTTGGACTCATGATCATAAGATTGTGGTTTCGATCTGTGGACCGGGTAACGCGTTGTGTTCTTGAGCAAAACCCTTTATTTCACGTAGCTCCAGTCCACTCTGCTAGCAAAAATGAGTAATCCTGTAACCGACCGGCGTCCAGTCCAGGTTTGGAATATATACGCCATGAAACCAGGAAACCGGCCCTTATGAGTCGGTCTGACTCGAGAAGGTAACTTTACTCGCTTATCTTGTTCGAGATCTACCCCTGACTCTCCTGCCTTTTGATTTTGCCCGAAAAACGTGTCCAACAATGCATTTCTGAGACATTGTAGGCACATGTCTGTAGCATCGGAGCTTCGATCTCTTAATTCGGAGAAATACTGACTCTATCTGTAACACCTTTCTTATTTCTGAGTTACGCCCTCTATCTAAGATACTTCGGAAAAACCACCCCACTTTTGCCGCTTGTATTCACGATTATATTTTGTCGGCCATTACTCAAGGTTCATGACAATTGGTAAGGGTCTAAAGTAAGAGAGAAATTTGTTAAACGAAGAATTTCCACCAACTACATCTTACGTTTCCCTTCCCTCTTTATTTCAAGGCGAGGCCTTCAAATACATTCAAAACGAAGTACTAGGGTCAAGGTTATTCCTTACCAAACTCCCTAATCTTAACCAACTCTCTGTCTCTCCCTTAATTGCGTTGCTTCAGCAAGGCCGCGACCCAACGCAACTATAAGCGGTAAAGCATACAAAATAATCCTTATCATTGCTTCATAAGAATTTGTCAGAGAAAAATCTCTAAAGACCATTGAATTCCTTTCATTAATTTTTTTTAATAGGTAATATTTTCTATATTATTATTATCCGCCGAGGTCGACTTTGCCTTTCATCCTTTCGGGGTCGATAAATAAAGTACCAGTTTCGCACTGGGGTCGATATAATCGACTTAATCAGTTTGTCTGTCCTTGTTTGTCCTCTCAATGTTTAGCCCCTTGTGGGTAGTAAAGAAATATATTATTATTATTATTATTATTATTATTATTATTATTATATTATTATTATTATTATTATTATATTATTATTTTTATCATTATTACAATTATTATTTCTTTTTTTTTCATTTTTTAAATTATTTCATTTATATGTAACCTCCTACACTTTATGCCTGTCTTTGTATTGTCCCTCTCATCCTTCGCCCTTGTGGCAAATAAATGAAATCACCATCATCATCATCACCATCATCATCATCATCATCATTATTATTATTACTTTTATTAATATTGTTCTTGTTGTAAATTTAAAATACAACTTGAATCTAAAATAATACGCTTCTTTAAAAATACATATTTTAAAAAAATCTTTTAGTTATAAGGAGAAAAAAAAAAGCAGAAATGGAAAGTATGTTTTGTATATTCTATTAAATCTTTTCCGCGTCACTTGTCAATTTTCTCCACTTTAATGAATCGTCAGAGTACATCAAGCGCGCGAAGACGGAGAAAACACTAGAAAAATGTCATTTCTTAACTTTAAGGCGAATTCATATAAAACATGTAATTAATACAGCCTCATACGTCTTCTTCTTCCCCTTCTTCTTCTTCTTCTTCTTCTTCTTCTTCTTCTTCTTCTTCTTCTTCTTCTTCTTCTTCTTCTTCCTCTTTTCTTCTTCTTCTTCTTCTTCTTCTTCTTCTTCTTCATATTCTTCTTCCTATTTTTCTTCTTCTTCTTCTTCTTCTTCTTCTTCTTCTTCTTCTACTTCGTCCTTTTCTTTTCCTTCTTCTTTCCCTTCTTCTTCATGTTCCTATTCTTCATATTCTTCTTCTCCCTATTCTTCTTCTTCTTCTTCTTCTTCTTCTTCTTCTTCTTCTTCTTCTTCTTCTTCTTCGAACGATGGAGATGATGATGGCAATGTCATACATCGCTACTGTAATAATAAAAAAAAAAAAAGAGTGTATTTGAACAGAACATGCGTGTAACTTTGTTTAATGAAGCACAAGACCCTGCGTGTTTGATGTTGAAGTTAGCTAACTGAATTTTTATCGATGCGGTGAATATAGTAGCCCACAAGACTATATACGTGGAGGCGATCTATCTATCTCTCTATCTCTCTATCTCTCTCTCTCTCTATCTATCTATCTATCTATCTATCTATCTATCTATCTATCTATCTATCTATCTATCTATCTACACACACATATATATGCACGTATATATGTATGAATGTGTGTTTATATGTGTATGTATGTATGTATGTATGTATTATGTATATATATATATATATATATATATATGTATATATGTCTGTCTGCCATATATATGTATGAATATATATATATATGCACGTATATATGTGAATATATATATATATATGCACGTATATATGTATGAAGTGTTTGTATATTATATGTATGTATGTATGTATGTATGTATGTATGTATGTATATATATATATGTATATATATATATATATATATATATATATATATGTATATTTGTCTGTCTGCATATATATGTATGAATATATATATATATATATATATGCACGTATATATGTATGAATATATATATATATATATATATGCACGTATATATGTAAGAATGTGTGTATATATGTATGTATGTATGTGTGTATATATGTATGTCTGTCTGTCTGATATGCACACATACATGTATATGTATGTAAATATGCATGCATGTATGTATGAGGAACGTGCGTGCTTATGTAAATATAGATGTGTGTGTGTATGTATGAGTGCGTGTGTATGTATATGCGTATGTATATATGTGTATGTATTTGTGTGTATGTATGTGTGATTGAATGTATGTGTGTTCGTATGTATGTGTGTATGTATGTGTATATGTATACACACACAGACATATATTATTCGATGGATTCACTCGTCCCCAACGACTAACGAGAGTCCGATAAAATACAGCGTGTACTCCTCGTCTCGTGGACGCGCAAGTGTCACTTGAGGCCTGCTGCTGCCTTGCAAACCTCTTTCCAAACGGAACAAGTTGAGGACTCAGTTGGCTTGAGTGTTTTCACATTATTTATCACGTGTTTTCATGAGTGGACAGCTAAATTCTGCTTTACATACACAGACATGCAGGAAGTAAATAGACATCTTCAATTTTCAAAATCTTTTATTTGATATTAATTGGTTGAAGGAGAGGTTTTCTTCTAGCTGATCGTCCATAATACCCAAGCTTATGCAGATATGTAATGCATGTTCTTGGCCTAACTTCTAGCTGTTTTGCAATGTCAGAAGCCTTCGGACGGGGTTCGTTTTCCACAATTCGCTTCAAACAGCAAAGCTTCCTTTCCGAGGGCCCAAGTCGGCCGGGACGAGAATCTGTTGCTTCTTTTCCCTGGCTTTTGGTTTGCACTATAATTCTATTAACAGTAGCAAGAAGAATTTGAAGATTTTCGGCAATTTTTCGCTGGCTAAGACCAACCTCAGATTGTCCAACAGTTTCCGACTACCAAATCCACTCACAGGGCTTTGGTCATCTCGAGGCTATACTAGAAGACACTTGCCCAAGGTTTCACGCAGTGGGACTGAACCCTGAACCATGTGGTTGGTAACCCAGATACTTACCACACAGCCACTCCTGCGCCTATTAATATAATGTTAATTTTTCTTCCAACCACCAACATAATAATGACAAATTAATGTCAGAAATTCTTTGCAGTTTATTGAAATAATTTGAGTTCATTTGAATAGAAATGCGATAGCAAAAAGATCAGTTAATGGTTTTAAATTTCGACACAAGGCCAGAAATTTTGGAGGAGGGTATAAGTTGATTAAATCGACCCCAGTGTTCAACTGGTACTTATTTTATCGGCCTCGAAAAGATGAAAGGCAAAATCGATCTCAGCGGAATTTGAACTCAGAAGACGGATTAAGAGGTGAAATAATGATTTCCCATTTTGAAACTAGGCCAGCAATTTCAGGGGTGGAGTGAAAGTCGATTACATCGACCGCAGTGGTCAAGTGGTCGACTGGTTCTTATTTCAATGAATCCGAAAGGCTGAAAGGCAAAGTAGACCTCGGCGGAATTTGAACTCAGAACATATAGACGAACAAAAGGATTAAATATATAAGCTTTTAAGAATCAACTATTGACCAGCCACTTGTTCTTATACATTGGCGACTGGGATTTGAACTCCCGTCGCGAATCTTTAAAACAGATACTATAGAAGTATACCGATTGCAGAACACTACGACTTGCATTGCAAGCCTTGTACTTCAAAAAGTTTAATCATAGCAACGGAAACGCGTGTATAACAACAAGCAAACAGGAAAAAAGACAACGTTGATGAACATCAAAATATTTTGTAAATAAAGCAACGAATGACTCTGTCCTATGGAATTTCGATGTTGTAATTGAAACTTTAATCCTTATAAAGTCCTATTGGAACAATTTCTAACGATGGGTTTATTCAACATCTTGTCAGAAGCCGTAGTTTAATTTTTACTAACGAAACAACAAAAAAAAAACGAAAAGGAGAAAAAAAAAAGGAGGCGATATTTGCTCCGTAATATTGAAGTTTATTTTTGCAGAGTATTTTGTTTCGGTACAACTTTATATAAAATATTTTGGACACTATAATCAGATCGGATTGTTTACTTTCAAATTTAACATCAAATTTTCTCGCGCAAACATAGGCAAATTTCCAGACATAAACGCACGCACGCACGCACTCACACACACACACAATAAATATCTAGAATATACGTATATATATATATATATATATATATATATTATATATATATGTATGTATGTATGTATGTATGTATATATAAGCAGCCCAGACATTATACAATGTAAACACGTTTGTATAATTATCGATTTTTCCCGTAACTTCTCATTCACACGCATATATGTACACAGACACACGCATTCCTTTATTGACATTGAAAAACGTAAACACTGAACCATCCAGAAAACACACACACACATACACACACACACGCACACACACACACACACACATACACACACACATACACACACATATATCCCCCATGCACACAAACATACACACGCGCAGCAAAAAAAAAATTATAAATTCGAAACAGAGAGGTATGATTTAGAATACATGTGTGGACGTCTGTGAGTGTGTATGTCTTTGAATACAGGTATATATGTATTTAAGTATATAATTATGGATATATACTTAAATTTACATATGTACATATTAGGTATGTGCGTGTATGTGTTTGCGTGTGCATGCATACATATGTGCATATATATATATATATATTATATATTATATATATTATATATATATATAATTTATATAGCCATACACATCGCTTGTCAATTGAGAAAGATTAAGCAGAAGGATATAGATGAAGAATATGTGCACACGTATATCAGGTGTCAACTGCAATTAATAAACCGCACACTAACACATGCCTACATAACAGCTACATACATGCACACACACACACGTACTCACACACACACACTCTCTCTCTCTCTCTCTCTCTCTCTCACACACACACAGATTCACGCAAGTGTCCCTCTCCGCTCGCATGAATTCTGTTGACAATTTACTCATACGTTTGCAAATATGAAGCAAATTTAATTTAAACATGTCCGATATTTTGTTCGCACAGAAGTAGACTATCATTCTCTACTCTCTCTCTCTCTCTCTCTCTCTCACACACACACACACACACACGGGCATACAAACGATCACACACACACTTGCAAACATAACTCGCAGACAGAGGCACTCACACACACCGATATATATTCTTTTACTTGTCTCAGTCGTTTGACTGCGGTCATGCTGGAGCACTGCCTTAAAAAGTTTTAGTCGAACAAATCGACCCCAGGACTTATTCAATCGGTCTCCTTTACCGAACCGCTAGGTTACGGGGTCGTGAACACATCAACACATCAACACACAACACACACCACACATATATATGTACGACGGGCTTCTTTCAGTTTCCGTCTACCCTATCCACTCACAAATCTTTGGTCAGCCCGAGGCTTTTGAAAACACTTGCCCAAGGGGCCACGCAGTGGGACTGAACTCGGAACCATGTGGTTGGTAAGCAAGCTACTTACCACATAGCCTCTTCAAAAAACGAAATAAGAACGTAACGGACGACAATAAAAAGATACGGACAGATGGACGATACAAAGACGGACATGAAAAACCAGGACGGAACATTCGTGGCTTTCTTTCATCAGTCAAACTTCCAATTATCATTGCAGTTTCGGCCTGTTACACTTGAGATTGTTCAAAATTGGTAGCCCCCCCCCAAATCTATGCTAAGGGCATTACATTTTTGGAAGAAAGCAAGCGAATATACGGTGGCAAACACCTTAAATATACCTCTGCTTTTCTTTTTCTATCTGTTGTCCGACTACGAGATGCCTAGAGAAATAGAAAGAAGAGAGAGAAATAGGGAGAGAGAGGAGCAGGGTTGGAGCGAGAGAGGAGAGAGAGAGAGATAGAAAGAGAGAAAGTGACAGTGAAAGAAAGAAGAGAAGAATGGAAGAAAGAAATAAAGAGGGAAAGAAATAAAAATGTTCCTACATGTGCGCGTATGTGTGCTGTGAGAATGGTAAAGAGACAGGGATCTAAAGCCAGTAGTAATGTTTGAAGAAGAAATTAATGCGTGGATGTGTTAAATGGTTTCTTTATTAACAAAAAAAAGCAAAACAAAAAAAGGGAAACAAAACATAAAACAAGAAAAAACGAAATGTAAAAAAAGTGTTTGGTAAGTTTGAAACTTAATCTGATTGTTGTAGCGTCTTTGGGGAATATAGGAATATGGGAATATCGATAGGAATATAGGAATACAGGAATAGAGATAGGAAAGAATGTGGGGAAGGGAGAGTAGGGATAGTATGCGGGAGAGAGAGAGAGGGAAGAAGAGAGATGGTATGTGGGAGAGAGAGAGAGAGTGATGGGAGAGAGAGGAAGAAATAGAGCTAAGAATAGATGAGAAGAAGGAGGAAGGAATGAGGAGAAGGAGCAGGGATAGCATGTGGGAGAGAGAAAGAGAGAGAGAGGAAAAGAGATAGAGTGTGAGAAAAAAGGGAGAGGGAGGGAGAGCACAAGTGGTGAGAGAGGGGAGGGGGAAAACAGGTAGTGAGAAGGAGGGAAATAAAGTTAAGAAAAGATGAAGAGGAGGGGGAGGAGTAGAGAAAGGAAGGAATGGAGAGAAAGAGTAGGGATAACAGGTGGGAGAGAGAGGAAGAGAGATAGCGTATGGAAAGAAAGAGAGAGTGAGAGAGAGGGAGGGAGGGAGGAAAAGATGAGAAGTAGAGATGAGAGAAGAAGAGAGAGAAAGAAAGAGAGAGAGAGTGTATGGGGAAGAGAAGGTAAGAGGAAGGGAGATAAGAATAGGAATCGGTGGAAATTGAGAGAGGAAACAGGGTTAGGTGGCGCTGGGGTGAGGTAAATAGATGTAACAAATAAATTGAGAGAGTGAGAGAGAGTGAGAGAGAAAGGTGAGAGAGAAGACTAGAATTAACGGGAGGGGGAATGTGAGAGATGGAGAGAGAGAGAGGGGGAGAACAGAGAGTGGAGAGGTATACAGAAAGAATAGAGGTGGAGAAAAGGAATCGAGATAAGAAGGAAGATAAGACGAGAGAGAGAAAGAGAGGAAGATTATATAAAGGATATAGATTTAGATAGGGAGATAGACTGATAGATAGAGAGAGAGAGAGAGAGAGAGGGGGAAGAGAGCAACGAGTGGTGAGAAAAAGTGTGACTGAGATTTGGTAAGAACAGCTGTGGAGATAAACTGCGCATAAGATGGCGGTACAAAAGTTGTGATAAAAACAAAAACATAGCAACGACAACAACGACAAGATGAAGAAGAGAAGTAGTGATCGCTCAAGCTGCTAAACATAGCAGACTAATCTCCTTTCCCATGGTCTTATCTAACTGTATTACAAAAAAGATTTTAAAAATTTCACTGGACGACAACGGAAAATACACACACAAGACGTGGCAATGCTCTTCCCTCATCAGTGATCATCCGAAAGTCATTACAATTTCGCGCCTTTATATTACATACAGAGAGAAATACAATATACTGCTTCGTTTGATTTAACTATTGTCTGAATAAAAAAACTGAATGAATGGTGGTCCCCAGTGGAACGTCTTTGGCATAAATCATAACGACATATATCCTAGGGTTAAACGACAGGAAAAATAAATATCACCTATAACTGCAGTAAAACAACAGTCACGAGAACAACAACAACAGCAATAAAAGAATCAAGGCAAAAACACCTCAAATATAACAATATAAGGATGAAGGGCAATGTCGCCTTCACCAGAATATGATCACAACACGTAAACCCGGACAAAATGCCGCTAAGAATTTTGCCCAGCATGCTAACGACTCTGCCTGCTTACCGACCTAATAATAATAATAATAATAATAAAATAATAATAATAATAATAATAATAATAATAATTGCAGCGTGGAAGGTATTTGTAAGCCATTTAAGAAACACACAAAAGCCGTTCGATTCACTTCAACATTTAAGTTTAATTAAGTTTAATCCGTTCCGCACGGATTTTTTGTCTGAACAGGTTGCGGTCTTATAGCGACGAAAATATTTTGACAAATTAAACTTAAATGTTGAAGTGAATCGAACGGCTTTTGTGTGTTTCTTAAATGGCTTACAAACACCTTCCACGCTGCAATTGTTTTCGTTTCAGCACACGATCTCAAATCAAATCACTTTCTATGCAAGTACATCTCCGTAACAACAACAACAACAACAATAATAATAATATAATGATAATAATAATAATAATAATAATAATGTGATGTAGTACCAGGCAGTGGCTCTCGTGGCTTCTGATCTTAACTGATTGGAAGTGTTATCATATATATTGTTTTGTCTTGATATAAAAGATGGGCTACAGCAAATATTCTGCTCTATACCACAGATTTGCTTGTCAGTTGTTTGACCTTAACCAGTTGAGCATGTCCCTAAGTGGCTGACGATATGTGCATCTCTGACCACAAACAGGAGTAGTGGGGGAGCATCATAGCCGTGTGCTGAAAGGAATTCTTTGAGGTTTGGATAACTCACCTCTGGAAACATGGGTGTTTCATTCAACATCCTTAAACAACCCTTATTCAGGGACGTTTTGAGCAGGAGGATACATATGTAGGTATGTGTGTATGTACATTTCTTTCACCGCTCTTTTAATCATTTCTCTTTTATTTATTTATGCATTTTATTCTGTCTAATTAACTAAATAATTAATTAATTTTACTTTTTAATGATATTATGTATTATTTGAGTTTATCATTTGAATTTATTTCAATTTTTCTCAAAATGAACGAATAATTCACAATTTATACAAAAATTTATCTGTGATATGACATTGTTAATTATTTTTGTTACGTAAATAATTAAAACTATTGTCTACGCTAAGAAAGTTTAAATTATTTTGCGAATTATGTTTATAAAATTAATTACTTAATTAAAAAATTAACATTATTGGTGGGAAACTTTCAGTTATTTCTGTTAATTATAATATTAAGTCTTACTGGATAAAACTGACTTTACGTTTGGGGTTTTGTCTATGTATGTATGTATGTATGTATGTATGTATGTATGTATGATGTATGTATGTATGTATGTATGTATGTATGTATGCATGTATGTATGTATGTATGTATGGATGGATGGATGGATGGATGTAAGAATGTAGTTATGTATGTACGTAGTTATGTATGTATGTAGTTATGAATGTACGTAGTTATGTATGTATGTAGTTATGTATGTATGTATGTATGTATGTATGTATGTATGTATGTAAGAATGTAGTTATGTCTGTGTATCTGTCTGTTTGTCTTTGTTTGTGAGTATGTATTATATGCATGTATGCATGGATTTATGCATTTATGCATGTATGCGCGTGTATGTATGCGTGCGTTTGTGTTTATGTATCTATGCATGTATGCATGTATGTATGTATGTATGTATGTATGTATGTATGCGCAAGTGTTATGTATGTATGCATGTACGTATTCATTTATGCATGTATGTATGCATGTATGTATGTATGTATGTTTGTATGTATACGTAAGTGTTATGTATGAATGTTAGGCACTGGGGTCGATATGATCGTCTTAATCAGTTTGTCTGTCCTTGTTTGTCCCCTCTGTGTTTAGCCCCTTGTGGGCAATAAAGAAATAGGTATTTCGTCTGTCTTTACGTTCTGACTTCAATTTCTGCCGAGGTCGACTTTGCTTTTCATCCTTTCGGGCTCGATAAATTAAGTACCAGTTGCATACTTTAGTCGATCTAATCGATTAGTCCCCACTCCCAAAATTTCGTGCCTCATGACTAGAGTAGAAAGAATAATAACGCCAAAACTGGTTCAATTATATTTCTTTGGACAAGTGATTCTTCCAAGACACAGCAAGATTTGTTTCAGCGCATAAATTCACATCAAGAACCTTGCACACCAAACACAAGATCGTTCCAATAATCATGGAAGGAGGTAGGTTCAACATAGACAGAAGTGTCGCACCACATGGATCGGCTGGACATCAGAAGAGACACGCGAGTGCTCCTAAAAAGTGCTTTCTTAAGAGGAGATGAAGTTAGGAAAGGTATTTACTGTGTAAAACTTTTCGTCCGGCTTTGAAATACCCTGTTGCTAAAGAAACAAGGAACAAAAACGCTTATTTTGTATCCAACAGTAACATACGGATATATACATGTATTCAATAACAGTCACACACACACACACACACATATATATACTCTTTACTTGTTTAACTCATTTGACTGCGGCCATGCTGGAGCACCGCCTTTAGTCGAATCAAATCTACCCCAGGACTTATTCTTTGTAAGCCTAGTACTTATTCTATCGGTTTCTTTTGCCGAATCGCTAAGTTACGGGGTCCGTAGACACACCAGCATAGGTTGTCAAGCGATGTTGGTGGACAAACACAGATCCACAACATACACACACACACACATATATATATAATATATAAATATATATATAAATATAATATATATATATATATATATATATATATATATATACATATATACGACGGACTTCTTTCAGTTTCCATCCCCAAATCCACTGACAAGACTTTGGTCGACCTGAGTCTATGGAAGAAGACACTTGCCCAAGGGGCCACGCAGTGAGAATGAACCCGGAAACATGTGGCTGGTAAGCAAGTTACTTACCACACAGCTTCACACGCACATATATGTGTGTGTGTGTGTGTGTGTGTGTGTGTGTGTGTTTTTTACTAATATATATACCCATTTGCATACATGTATATATGTATATATCAATATAAAATAGTGGTACAAGTGCGCCAATAGTTACTGGAAACAGCAGTCGATAATATACGACACTTTAGTAAAGCTTCATTGTATACATATACTGGTAAAGATGTTTGCGACGGTGAACATCAAGAAAATTTCTTCTGTACGAAGAACATTAAATAACTGTACAACCCAGATGTGGATAATCTTGGATCTAGGTTTCGAATTTCCAAATTACGTTATTAACGTAAATTTGATTAGTCTCTTCGGCTAGACTCACCTAGACAAAATTTCGAATGATGCTGCATCAGTGCCAGTATATATATATATATATTATATATATATATATATATATATATATATATATATATATATATATATATATACATACAGCATGCATACATGCATACATGCATGCATGCATACATGCATGATACATACAAACATACATACATACATACATACATATATATACATATATATATATTATACAACATAAAACATACATACATACATACATACATACATACATAACTACATACATACATATATATATATATAGATATATATATATATATAACGGGAAGCTTTATGAAAAAAACAAAAGACGAAGGCAGGTGGAAAACAAACGAACAATTGTATTATATGGGCGCTCAGGAAATATAATAAAACAAGTCTTTAACGTTTCGAGCCTACGCTCTTCAACAGAAAGATACACAGAGAGAGAAAAACACAGAAAGAAGAGAGAGAAAAAATGCGTGCAGTAGCTAACGAATCAACATGGCGATCGATATATATATATATATACATGCATATATATAAGCGTACAATTACATTTATGTATGTGTATGTATACATATATATACGTTTTCGCAAACGTATAGATACACACGCATACATATGCACGCACGCACTCACGCACACACACACACACACACACGTACACGCTGTCTGACCATTCGCACACTCTCCGAGTCAGCAGCAAACTCCTCTTCCTAATAAGAAGCCATATTGTTGTCTTCCAAATTCGAGTTTCCCTTCCGGCTAACCAAATGCAAACTGTGTATTTTAAATAGCGCCATTGATGTGTACGTCTTCTCGATTTGCAGCAAGTCGGAGAGAAGTGGTGGTGGGGAGAGGTGTTGAAAAGACAGGAGGGCAAGGAGGAGTAGCGCTTAGAAGGAAGTTGTATTTGGTTGTGGTAGACTTATGATTGTATTGTCGTTATATCAAGGAGCTTCGGATGTAGAAATGAGAAACACAGACACCGAAAAGCATCCCCCACACACAAACACACACACAGAGACTCATAGACACAGACACACGAATACACACACAAACGCACACGCACATGCGCATACATTGAGAGCTGGCTGTTTTTATGTACATGAAAACAATGAATGTAAACTGAATAAAGGAACCGGGGATGGAGCAGGAGCCTTACAATGCTATTGGAAATAACCCTCAGATTTCGACGGGTGTGACGCACATACGCAGACACCCACACATGCACATGCACACAAATACACACGCGCACGCAAATACAAACACACACACACAGATACAAAGACACACACAATAGATAAGAGTGTGTATGTGTGTGTATACATAGAGATTATCAAATCATTTGTATGTTTAGTCTTTTGTTCCTTTATTATTTTCAGTTGTTTGACTGCGGCCATGTTGGAGCACCACCTTTAGTCGAACAAATCGGCCACAGGTCTTACTCTTTGTAAGCCTGGTACTTATTCTATCGACCTCTTTTGCCGAGCCGCTATGTTACGGGGACGTAAACACACCAACATTGTTTATCAAGAGATGCTGGGGGACAAACACAGACACGAACACACATACATACATACATATGTATAAATATATACTACGGGCTTCTTTCAGTTTCCGTCTACTGAGTCCATTCACAGTGTTTTGATAGGCTCGAGGCTATAGCAGAAGACACTTGCCCAAGGTGCCAAGTAGCGGGACTGAACCCGAACCATGTGGTTGGAAAGCAAACTTCTTACTACACCGTCACGCCTGGCTCTCTATGTATGTATATCCTTTATCTTTTATCTGCTATCTCTGGGGGTGGGAGCTAGTCGATTACATCAACCCCAGTTCATCGACCCCGAAAGGATGAAAAGCAAATTCGACCTCGGGAGAATTTGAACTCAGAACACGAAGACGGACGAAATCCTGTTAAGGATTATCCCCGGCGCGGAAACAATTCTGCCAACTCGTCGTCTTCATAATAATAATAATAATAATAATAATAATAATGATAATGGTGATGATGATGATGATGATGATGATGATGATGATGATGATGATGATGCTGACAATGCTCAAGAAATGATGATGGTGTCATTACAATGATGACGATGATATAAAATCATTTTTAAATTTCGTTTGAAAAAAAAATGTAAAGTGGGTAAATTGTGAGAATAATTTTTATTTCGTTTGATCTCGTTGAAACTGACAGACATGTTGGCTTCCTGTTCAACTCGGTTCCAATTCTTTCTTTCGCTTTTTGTTGCCCAGCTTCCTCTCTAGCATCCGCACACTCTTCTCTCTGAATTCTGTTCTCCCTCTCTCTCTCTCTCTGTCTCTCTGTGTCTCTCTGTTTATGTGCATATGAATGTGTGTGTTTACGTATGTATGTATGTATGTATGTATGTGTGTATGTATGCATCTATGTATATATATACATACATATATATATACGCACGCACACATACATATAAATGTATGTGTATATATGTATGTATATAATTGTATGTATGTGTGTATATATTATGTGCATTGTATATACATATATATGTATATATATATACATATATATATATATATACAATATATATGTGTGTGCATATATATGTATATATGTATTTATATATGCCATATATATATATATATATATATATATATATATATATATATATATATATATATATATATATATATACAGACATACACACATATACCACACACATTATATATATAATATTTATATATATATATACACTCTAAGAGATTGAGATAGAGGAAATGAGGGTTCAAACACAGAGACAACTGTGTATAAAGAATGGAAGATAATGCGTGTGTATATATATATACATCTAACCAAAAACCAAAATACATAAATACAAAACAGTACATACTACATAAATACAGACAGACAGACAGACAGATACACACACACACTCACACACACACACACATACACACATATATATATATATGTATATATATTTATACACATCTACACACATATATACACATATATTTGCGCACAAACGCTCTTCGTTTCTCTCAACTGCCCCTCTCCACACTTTTATTTCATTGAGGAAAGCAAAAACACGGAATAAATAAATAAACGAAAGGTAAAACTCAACTTAAAATAATTACAAAAATATTAGAACAGAATAATGATGATGATGATGATGATGATAATAATAATAATAATAAGATATATATAAGGCAGAAGAAAAGGACGAGGAAGATTTTATTCATTCCAATTGCAATACAACTTCAAAAATTGTATATATATATAATCATAATATACGCTTAAATCTTATAAGCGATCACTGTGTATTGACTAAACAAAATAGTCTAAAATTCTTTCCTATTCTAGGCACAAGGCCCGAAATATTTGTGGTGGGGGTCAGTCGATTAAGATCGACCTCAGTAGGCAATTGGTTCTTAATTTATCGACCACAAAATGATGAAAGGCAAAGTCGTCCTCGGCGGAATTTGAACTCAGAACATAAAGACAGACGAAATACCACTAAGCATTTCGCCCGGAGTGCTAACGTTTCTGCCAGCTCGATGCCTTAAAATAGTCTGATACTACGGCATATAAATCCCCGACGAAAAAGAAGTAGTGGGTTGTATTCTGGATGCGTGGGACTCGAGCCCATACCTGTATATTTTCGCGATAAGTGTGCTGCCATTTACACCAACGTACCTACTCACTGCTACCTATTTGATTTAAGAACAGTAATTTCCTAGTGTTGTTTTTTAAGCAAACAAGCATGTGCGTCTTCTGTGACAATTTGAGAAGCGGTGATGAGTGAGAATTCCGTAAATTTGTGTTTTTTTTCGCGGCACTCCGTCGGTTACGACGACGAGGGTTCCAGTCGATCCCATCAACGGAACAAGTCTACTCGTGAAATTAACGTGCAAGTGGCTGAGCACTCCACAGACACGTGTACCCTTAACCTAGTTCACGGGGATATTCAGGGTGACACAGAGTGTGACAAGGCTGGCCCTTTGAAATACAGATGCAACAGAAACAGGAAGAAAGAGTGAGAGAAAGTTGCGGTGAAAGAGTAGACTGCCAGAACGTCGTGGAGCTTTAGGTGTTTTCGCTCAATAAACACTAACAACACCCGGTCGGGAATCGAAACCGCGAATATACGACTGCTCTAACCACTGGGCCATTGTCCCTCCACAGTTTTGTAAAGTTTTGTAGGTTATAAGCCTAAATCTTGTGAGCGATCACCGTGTATGGAAAAGGCGTTGCTGTGCAGTAAGACGTTTGTTTCCCAATTGCATGGTCCCGGGTTCAGTTTCACTCCGGCACCTTGGACCAGTGTTTTCTACTATAGTCTTGGTCTGGCCAAAGTGTTGTGTGTGCATTTCGTTGATAGAAACTGAAATATATATATATACTCTTTTACTTGTTTCAGTCATCTGACCGCGGCCTTGCTGGAGCACCGCCTTTTAATCGAGCAACTCGACCCCGGGACTTATTCTTTTTGTAAGCCCAGTACTTATTCTATCGGTCTCTTTTGCCGAACCGCTAAGTAACGGGGGCATAAACACACCAACATCGGTTGTCAAGCAATGCTAGGGGGACAAACACAGACACACAAACACATACACACACATATATATATATACATATATACGAAGGGCTTCTTTCAGTTTCCGTCTACCAAATCCACTCACAAGGCTTTGGTCGGCCCGAGGCTATAGTAGAAGACACTTGCCCAAGATGCCACGCAGTGGGACTGAACCCGGAACCATGTGGTTGGTAAACAAGCTACTTACCACACAGCCACTCCTGATATATGATAACCTACCACCATGCATATAACTGCGGTTAAATGTATATGTGTGAACGTGTGTGTTGATACCTTTATCTACATATGAACGAGTGTTTATATGTATTTGTGTATGTCTGTGCTTATTAGTTATCATTTTCAAAGTCAACTTGCGTAAGTCTGTGAGCTTGTGTACGTGAGTCTATATATATATATATATGTATGTATGTCCGTACGTATGCATGTATGTATGTATAGGTGCATGTGCGCATGTGTGTCAGTGATTTTCCTTAGACGTATGCGTAAGTTTGTGCAACCGTTGATGTTGACAATGAACGTATTTTGTGTAAGGTTTCTCAAAAGATCTGAAGTTAAAAGCTTTTGTTTAGATTTGGAGATACGCAGATGGTGCTGGGGAAGAACCGCACTGACTGCAGCAGCAGCAGCAGCAACAACAACAACAACATCAACAATAGCGGCAGTTACATCGGCTGCAATTTTATTACACCTGCAACTATAACTGCAACGACAACAACTGTTACAGACGTAGCAAAGAAGAACATCAACAACAATATCAACACCAGTCTTAATACTTAGAACAACAACAATAGCAAGAAGAAGAAGAAGAACAACAACAGCAACAACAACAAAAGTAACAACCGCAGCATTATCAACATCGAACAGAAAATATTGGCTTCAACTTTTGGCACAAGGCCAGCAACATCGGAGTTCTCAGGGAGATTCAGCGTGACGCAGAGTATGACAAAGCTGGTCCTTTGAAATACAGGTACAACAGAAACAGGAAGAAACATGTTCAACTGGTACTATTTTATCGACCACGTGAGGATGCGTAAAGTTAGTTCCGGTGGCTTTTGAATTTAGACCGTAAAAATCGGAAGAAATGGTGTTAAGCATCTTGTCCGGCGTTCTAACGATTCTGCCAACTGGCCGCCTTTTCGGGAAGAATTTGTCAGTTTCAAATTTTGACACAACGCTAGCAAATTATGGGGGTCGTGGGGACTAAAGTCGATTACATCTACCCCAGACCTCAACTGGTGCTAATTTCATCGTCTCTCTTGGGGATTAAAGGCAAAGTTACCGTTGGCGGAATTTGAACCTAGAATGTAAAGAAAAACGAAATGCCGCTAAATATTTTGCTCGCTGTGCTAACGATTGTGCCAGCTCGTCGGATCGACCGATGGCAAGAGTATAAGACACTTGCCCAAGGTGCCACGCGGTGCGACTGAACCTGGAACCATGTGGTTGCAAAGCAAGCTTCTTACCACACAGCCACGCTGGCGCCTATACGTGAAGGAAATTTTTTTACAGTTTCTCCTGGAAACAGTTTCCCATAGAATCAGACAGACCGAGGTCTGACAGAATTAATATCTTGATGATAAACGTACATTACATAAGATATTCTATCGAATTCAGTAACCTACAGACTCAAAAATAATTGAAACGTTTTGCGTGTCTTCAACACTTACCATCGAAACAATATCGCGAATAAAGAATCTGGCGACAATGAGAACCGAGTCGTATTTAAACTCCTGGTCTACAATGTAATGTTTTTCCGATCTGTTTATATTATTTTCACTACTATACACATCTGATATTATTGTTCTTTCAATCCAAATTTATTGTACTTTATAAACAGATAGCAACACACAACCTTATATTTTAGCAATTCCAACCATGATTATTTTGCTTTGCATGGCATATCTTGCTGTATATAATTTTGTTTTATTGCAAAAATATATATTTTATTCTTTCCTGTTTGGCTATATTTCTCCATTAATGTTTTCTTTTAATTATGTATGTTGTACAATGTTTTGTTTCATATCATTATAAATCCATTATAAAATTTTCTCTTTGCTGGGATTAACATGCCGCCACTTAATTCGTACGTCATAAAATAAGAACTACAGTCGCTGATCGTATAAAAGTGTCTATTAAAACAAAGACTCACTGTATATTTTAGTTATACATATATATATCCAGAGAGAGTAATAACAGGAACTCAAAGATTCATTCAGATCTCACATTAAGCTCTCCGCCAAGTACATGGCTATCAAGAATAGTGTGGCTGAGGATAGGATTGAAACGTTGCTGACGTTTCTGCCAGCTCGCCGCCTTACTGAACTGTATACGTGCTGATAGATTAAATCAGCTTGGTGGTTGAAAAATCCTACACTCAGCATAGAAGAAAACATTTACTCAAGGAAGAAGGTTAATTCTGAAGGTGGCGCGTTGGCAGAAACGTTAGCACTCCGAGCAAAATGCTACGTTTGAGTTCAAATCCGCGAGGTCGACTTTGCCTGTCATCCTTTCGAGGTCGATAAATTAAGTAACAGTTGCACACTGGGGTGGATGTGTAATCGACTGAATCCGTTTGTCTGTCCTTGTTTGTCTTCTCTGTGTTTAGCCCCTTGTGGGCAATAAAAAAATAAGAAGGATAATCCTGGATTTACAGAAGTTGACTTATTGGCCAGAT
>NW_021824203.1:10000-19617 GCF_006345805.1 Octopus sinensis | reverse complement strand
CACCAAGTTAATTTTCTCTTATTCATTTCCGATATAATTTTTCACGCTGAGACTTGCTGAAGCATGGAACAAACTGCCGGCATCAGTTATTAGTTGTTGGGGCACTGCATCCTTCAAAACATCCATGCTTTCTGAGATTCGCCAACACTACACCTGATATCCTCCCCTCCATACACACGCAAGCATGGAACAAACTGCCGGCATCAGTTGTTAGTTGTCGGAGCACTGCATCCTTCAAAACGTCCATGCTTCCTGAGATTCGCCAACACTACACCTGATTTTCTCCCCTCCATACACACGCCAGCATGGAACAAACTGCCGGCATCAGTTGTTAGTTGTCTGAGCACTGCATCCTTCAAAATTTCCATGCTTCCTGAGATTCGCAAACACTACACCTGATTTTCTCCCCTCCATACACACGCAAGCATGGAACAAACTGCCGGCATCAGTTGTTAATTGTCTGAGCAATGCATCCTTCAAAACTTCCATGCTTCCTGAGATTCGCCAACACTACACCTGATTTTCACCCCTCCATACACACACAAGCATGGAACAAACTGCCGGCATCAGTTGTTAGTTGTCGGAGCACTGTATCCTTCAAAACGTCCATGCTTCCTGAGATTCGGCAACACTACACCTGATCTTCTCCCCTCCATACACACGCAAGCATGGAACAAACTGCCGGCATCAGTTGTTAATTGTCTGAGCACTGCATCCTTCAAAACTTCCATGCTTTCTGAGATTCGCCAACACTACACCTGATATCCTCCCCTCCATACACACGCAAGCATGGAACAAACTGCCGGCATCAGTTGTTAGTTGTCGGAGCACTGCATCCTTCAAAAACGTCCATGCTTCCTGAGATTCGGCAACACTACACCTGATTTTCTCCCCTCCATACACACGCAAGCATGGAACAAACTGCCGGCATCAGTTGTTACTTGTCTGAGCACTGCATCCTTCAAAACTTCCATGCTTCCTGAGATTCGCCAACACTACACCTGATTTTCTCCCCTCCATACACACGCAAGCACGGAACAAACTGCCGGCATCAGTTGTTAGTTGTCGGAGCACTGCATCCTTCAAAACTTTCATGCTTTCTGAGATTCGCCAACACTACACCTGATTTTCTCCCCTCCATACACACGCCAGCACGGAACAAACTGCCGGCATCAGTTGTTAGTTGTCGGAGCACTGCATCCTTCAAAACTTCCATGCTTCCTGAGATTCGTCAACACTACACCTGATCTTCTCCCCTCCATACACACGCTGATGCATGGAACAAACTGCCGGCATCAGTTGTTAGTTGTCGGAGCACTGCATCCTTCAAAACTTCCATGCTTCCTGAGATTCGCCAACATTACACCTGATTTCCTCCCCTCCATACACACTCAAGCATGGAACAAACTGCCGGCATCAGTTGTTAATTGTCTGAGCACTGCATCCTTCAAAACTTCCATTCTTCCTGAGATTCACCAACACTACACCTGATTTCCTCCCCTCCAAACACACTCAAGCATGGAACAAACTGCCGGCATCAGTTGTTAATTGTCTGAGCACTGCATCCTTCAAAACTTCCATTCTTCCTGAGATTCACCAAAACTACACCTGATTTCCTCCCCTCCATACACACTCAAGCATGGAACAACTGCCGGCATCAGTTGTTAATTGTCTGAGCACTGCATCCTTCAAAACTTCCATTCTTCCTGAGATTCACCAACACTACACCTGATTTCCTCCCCTCCATACACACTCAAGCATGGAACAAACTGCCGGCATCAGTTGTTAGTGGTTGCAGCACTGCATCCTTCAAAACTTCCATCCTTCCTGAGATTCACCAACACTACACCTGATTTCCTCCCCTCCATACACACGCAAGCATGGAACAAACTGCCGGCATCAGTTGTTAATTGTCTGAGCACTGCATCCTTCAAAACTTCCATTCTTCCTGAGATTCACCAACACTACACCTGATTTCCTCCCCTCCATACACACTCAAGCATGGAACAAACACTGCCGCATCAGTTGTTAATTGTCTGAGCACTGCATCCTTCAAAACTTCCATTCTTCCTGAGATTCACCAACACTACACCTGATTTCCTCCCCTCCATACACACTCAAGCATGAACAAACTGCTGCCGGCATCAGTTGTTAGTGGTTGCAGCACTGCATCCTTCAAAACTTCCATCCTTCCTGAGATTCGCCAACACTACACATGATTTCCTCCCCTCCATACACACGCAAGCATGGAACAAACTGCCGGCATCAGTTGTTAATTGTCTGAGCACTGCATTCTTCAAAACTTCCATTCTTCCTGAGATTCACCAACACTACACCTGATTTCCTCCCCTCCATACACAGGCAAGCATGGAACAAACTGCCGGCATCAGTTGTTAATTGTCTGAGCACTGCATTCTTCAAAACTTCCATCCTTCCTGAGATTCGCCAACACTACACCTGATTTCCTCCCCTCCATACACACTCAAGCATGGAACAAACTGCCGGCATCAGTTGTTAATTGTCTGAGCACTGCATCCTTCAAAACTTCCATTCTCCTGAGATTCACCAACACTACACCTGATTTCCTCCCCTCCATACACACTCAAGCATGGAACAAACTGCCGGCATCAGTTGTTAATGTCTGAGCACTGCATCTTCCTTCAAAACTTCCATCCTTCCTGAGATTCACCAACACTACACCTGATTTCCTCCCCTCCATACACACGCAAGCATGGAACAAACTGCCGGCATCAGTTGTTAATTGTCTGAGCACTGCATCCTTCAAAACTTCCATTCTTCCTGAGATTCACCAACACTACACACCTGATTTCCTCCCTCTCCTCACACCTCCAGCATGGAACAAACTGCCTGGGCATCAGTTATTAGTGGTTGCAGCACTGCATCCTTCAAAACTTCCATTCTTCCTGAGATTCACCAACACTACACCTGATTTCCTCCTCCCCTCCATACACACTCAAGCATGGAACAAACTGCCGGCATCAGTTGTTAATTGTCTGAGCACTGCATCCTTCAAAACTTCCATCCTTCCTGAGATTCGCCAACACTACACCTGATTTCCTCCCCTCCATACACACTCAAGCATGGAACAAACTGCCGGCATCAGTTGTCAATTGTCTGAGCACTGCATCCTTCAAAACTTCCTTCTTCTTCCTGAGATTCACCAACACTACACCTGATTCCTCCCCTCCATACACACTCAAGCATGGAACAAACTGCCGGCATCAGTTGTTAATTGTCTGAGCACTGCATCCTTCAAAACTTCCATCCTTCCTGAGACCCAACACTTCACACAACAACATGACACATCATCTGATTTTCCTCCTCCTCCATACACCATACGCAAGCATGGAACAAACTGCCGGCATCAGTTGTTAATTGTCTGAGCACTGCATCATTCAAAACTTCCATTCTTCCTGAGATTCACCAACACTACACCTGATTTCCTCCCCTCCATACACACTCAAGCATGGAACAAACTGCCGGCATCAGTTGTTAGTGGTTGCAGCACTGCATCCTTCAAAACTTCCATTCTTCCTGAGATTCACCAACACTACACCTGATTTCCTTCCCCTCCCCTCCATACACTCAAGCATGGAACAAACCGGCCCATCAGTTGTTAATTGTCTGAGCACTGCATCCTTCAAAACTTCCATTCTTCCTGAGATTCACCAACACTACACCTGATTTCCTCCCCTCCATACACACTCAAGCATGGAACAAACTGCCGGCATCAGTTGTTAATTGTCTGAGCACTGCATCCTTCAAAACTTCCATTCTTCCTGATTCCAAACCTACACCTGATTTCCTCCTCCCCTCCATACACACGCAAGCATGGAACAAACTGCCGGCATCAGTTGTTAATTGTCTGAGCACTGCATCCTTCAAAACTTCCATCCTTCCTGAGATTCACCAACACTACACCTGATTTCCTCCCCTCCATACACACTCAAGCATGGAACAAACTGCCGGCATCAGTTGTTAGTGGTTGCAGCACTGCATCCTTCAAAACTTCCATTCTTCCTGAGATTCACCAACACTACACCTGATTTCCTCCCCTCCATACACACGCAAGCATGGAACAAACTGCCGGCATCAGTTGTTAATTGTCTGAGCACTGCATCCTTCAAAACTTCCATTCTTCCTGAGATTCACCAACACTACACCTGATTTCCTCCCCTCCATACACACGCAAGCATGGAACAAACTGCCGGCATCAGTTGTTAGTGGTTGCAGCACTGCATCCTTCAAAACTTCCATTCTTCCTGAGATTCACCAACACTACACCTGATTTCCTCCCCTCCATACACACTCAAGCATGGAACAAACTGCCGGCATCAGTTGTTAGTGGTTGCAGCACTGCATCCTTCAAACAAAACTCCATTCTTCCTGAGATTCACCAACACTACACCTGATTTCCTCCCCTCCATACACACTCAAGCATGGAACAAACTGCCGGCATCAGTTGTTAATTGTCTGAGCACTGCATCCTTCAAAACTTCCATTCTTCCTGAGATTCACCAACACTACACCTGATTTTCTCCCCTCCATACACACGCAAGCATGGAACAAACTGCCGGCATCAGTTGTTAATTGTCTGAGCACTGCATCCTTCAAAACTTCCATCCTTCCTGAGATTCACCAACACTACCCTGATTCCTCCCCTCCATACACACCAGCATGGAACAAACTGCCCAAACTGCCGGCATCAGTTGTTAATTGTCTGAGCACTGGTTCCTTCAAAACTTCCATCCTTCCTGAGATTCACCAACACTACACCTGATTTCCTCCCCTCCATACACACGCAAGCATGGAACAAACTGCCGGCATCAGTTGTTAATTGTCTGAGCACTGCATCCTTCAAAACTTCCATCCTTCCTGAGATTCACCAACACTACACCTGATTTCCTCCCCTCCATACACACGCAAGCATGGAACAAACTGCCGGCATCAGTTGTTAATTGTCTGAGCACTGCATCCTTCAAAACTTCCATTCTTCCTGAGATTCACCAACACTACACCTGATTTCCTCCCCTCCATACACACTCAAGCATGGAACAAACTGCCGGCATCAGTTGTTAATTGTCTGAGCACTGCATCCTTCAAAACTTCCATCCTTCCTGAGATTCACCAACACTACACCTGATTTCCTCCCCTCCATACACACTCAAGCATGGAACAAACTGCCGGCATCAGTTGTTAATTGTCTGAGCACTGCATCCTTCAAAACTTCCATCCTTCCTGAGATTCACCAACACTACACCTGATTTCCTCCCCTCCATACACACTCAAGCATGGAACAAACTGCCGGCATCAGTTGTTAGTGGTTGCAGCACTGCATCCTTCAAAACTTCCATTCTTCCTGAGATTCACCAACACTACACCTGATTTCCTCCCCTCCATACACACGCAAGCATGGAACAAACTGCCGGCATCAGTTGTTAATTGTCTGAGCACTGCATCCTTCAAAACTTCCATTCTTCCTGAGATTCACCAACACTACACCTGATTTCCTCCCCTCCATACACACGCAAGCATGGAACAAACTGCCGGCATCAGTTGTTTGTTGTTGCAGCACTGCATCCTTCAAAACTTCCATTCTTCCTGAGATTCACCAACACTACACCTGATTTCCTCCCCTCCATACACACGCAAGCATGGAACAAACTGCCGGCATCAGTTGTTAGTTGTCGGAGCACTGCATCCTTCAAAACGTCCATGCTTCCTGAGATTCGCCAACACTACACCTGATTTTCTCCCCTCCATACACACGCCAGCATGGAACAAACTGCCGGCATCAGTTGTTAGTTGTCTGAGCACTGCATCCTTCAAAACTTCCATGCTTCCTGAGATTCGGCAACACTACACCTGATTTCTCCCCTCCATACACACGCAAGCATGGAACAAACTGCCGGCATCAGTTGTTAATTGTCTGAGCACTGCATCCTTCAAAACTTCCATGCTTCCTGAGATTCGCCAACACTACACCTGATTTTCACCCCTCCATACACACGCAAGCATGGAACAAACTGCCGGCATCAGTTGTTAGTTGTCGGAGCACTGTATCCTTCAAAACGTCCATGCTTCCTGAGATTCGGCAACACTACACCTGATCTTCTCCCCTCCATACACACGCAAGCATGGAACAAACTGCCGGCATCAGTTGTTAGTTGTCGGAGCACTGCATCCTTCAAAACTTCCATGCTTTCTGAGATTCGCCAACACTACACCTGATATCCTCCCCTCCATACACACGCAAGCATGGAACAAACTGCCGGCATCAGTTGTTAGTTGTCGGAGCACTGCATCCTTCAAAACGTCCATGCTTCCTGAGATTCGGCAACACTACACCTGATTTTCTCCCCTCCATACACACGCAAGCATGGAACAAACTGCCGGCATCAGTTGTTACTTGTCTGAGCACTGCATCCTTCAAAACGTCCATGCTTCCTGAGATTCGGCAACACTACACCTGATCTTCTCCCCTCCATACACACGCAAGCATGGAACAAACTGCCGGCATCAGTTGTTAGTTGTCGGAGCACTGCATCCTTCAAAACTTCCATGCTTTCTGAGATTCGCCAACACTACACCTGATATCCTCCCCTCCATACACACGCAAGCATGGAACAAACTGCCGGCATCAGTTGTTAGTTGTCGGAGCACTGCATCCTTCAAAACGTCCATGCTTCCTGAGATTCGGCAACACTACACCTGATTTTCTCCCCTCCATACACACGCAAGCATGGAACAAACTGCCGGCATCAGTTGTTACTTGTCTGAGCACTGCATCCTTCAAAACTTCCATGCTTCCTGAGATTCGGCAACACTACACCTGATTTTCTCCCCTCCATACACACGCAAGCACGGAACAAACTGCCGGCATCAGTTGTTAGTTGTCGGAGCACTGCATCCTTCAAAACTTTCATGCTTTCTGAGATTCGCCAACACTACACCTGATTTTCTCCCCTCCATACACACGCAAGCACGGAACAAACTGCCGGCATCAGTTGTTAGTTGTCGGAGCACTGCATCCTTCAAAACTTCCATGCTTCCTGAGATTCGTCAACACTACACCTGATCTTCTCCCCTCCATACACACGCTGATGCATGGAACAAACTGCCGGCATCAGTTGTTAGTTGTCGGAGCACTGCATCCTTCAAAACTTCCATGCTTCCTGAGATTCGCCAACACTACACCTGATTTCCTCCCCTCCATACACACGCAAGCATGGAACAAACTGCCGGCATCAGTTGTTAATTGTCTGAGCACTGCATCCTTCAAAACTTCCATTCTTCCTGAGATTCACCAACACTACACCTGATTTCCTCCCCTCCATACACACGCAAGCATGGAACAAACTGCCGGCATCAGTTGTTTGTTGTTGCAGCACTGCATCCTTCAAAACTTCCATTCTTCCTGAGATTCACCAACACTACACCTGATTTCCTCCCCTCCATACACACTCAAGCATGGAACAAACTGCCGGCATCAGTTGTTAATTGTCTGAGCACTGCATCCTTCAAAACTTCCATCCTTCCTGAGATTCACCAACACTACACCTGATTTCCTCCCCTCCATACACACTCAAGCATGGAACAAACTGCCGGCATCAGTTGTTAATTGTCTGAGCACTGCATCCTTCAAAACTTCCATCCTTCCTGAGATTCACCAACACTACACCTGATTTCCTCCCCTCCATACACACTCAAGCATGGAACAAACTGCCGGCATCAGTTGTTAGTGGTTGCAGCACTGCATCCTTCAAAACTTCCATTCTTCCTGAGATTCACCAACACTACACCTATTTCCTCCCCTCCCTCCATACACACGCAAGCATGGAACAAACTGCCGGCATCAGTTGTTAATTGTCTGAGCACTGCATCCTTCAAAACTTCCATTCTTCCTGAGATTCACCAACACTACACCTGATTTCCTCCCCTCCATACACACGCAAGCATGGAACAAACTGCCGGCATCAGTTGTTTGTTGTTGCAGCACTGCATCCTTCAAAACTTCCATTCTTCCTGAGATTCACCAACACTACACCTGATTTCCTCCCCTCCATACACACGCAAGCATGGAACAAACTGCCGGCATCAGTTGTTAGTTGTCGGAGCACTGCATCCTTCAAAACGTCCATGCTTCCTGAGATTCGCCAACACTACACCTGATTTTCTCCCCTCCATACACACGCAAGCATGGAACAAACTGCCGGCATCAGTTGTTAGTTGTCTGAGCACTGCATCCTTCAAAACTTCCATGCTTCCTGAGATTCGGCAACACTACACCTGATTCTCCCCTCCATACACACGCAAGCATGGAACAAACTGCCGGCATCAGTTGTTAATTGTCTGAGCACTGCATCCTTCAAAACTTCCATGCTTCCTGAGATTCGCCAACACTACACCTGATTTTCTCCCCTCCATACACACGCAAGCATGGAACAAACTGCCGGCATCAGTTGTTAGTTGTCGGAGCACTGCATCCTTCAAAACGTCCATGCTTCCTGAGATTCGGCAACACTACACCTGATCTTCTCCCCTCCATACACACGCAAGCATGGAACAAACTGCCGGCATCAGTTGTTTGTTGTCGGAGCACTGCATCCTTCAAAACTTCCATGCTTTCTGAGATTCGCCAACACTACACCTGATTCCTCCCCTCCATACACACGCAAGCATGGAACAAACTGCCGGCATCAGTTGTTAGTCGGAGCACTGCATCCTTCAAAACGTCCATGCTTCCTGAGATTCGGCAACACTACACCTGATTTTCTCCTCCCCTCCATACACACGCAAGCATGGAACAAACTGCCGGCATCAGTTGTTACTTGTCTGAGCACTGCATCCTTCAAAACGTCCATGCTTCCTGAGATTCGGCAACACTACACCTGATCTTCTCCCCTCCATACACACGCAAGCATGGAACAAACTGCCGGCATCAGTTGTTAGTTGTCGGAGCACTGCATCCTTCAAAACTTTCATGCTTTCTGAGATTCGCCAACACTACACCTGATTTCCTCCCCTCCATACACACGCAAGCATGGAACAAACTGCCGGCATCAGTTGTTAGTTGTCGGAGCACTGCATCCTTCAAAACGTCCATGCTTCCTGAGATTCGGCAACACTACACCTGATCTTCTCCCCTCCATACACACGCAAGCATGGAACAAACTGCCGGCATCAGTTGTTAGTTGTCGGAGCACTGCATCCTTCAAAACTTTCATGCTTTCTGAGATTCGCCAACACTACACCTGATTTCCTCCCCTCCATACACACGCAAGCATGGAACAAACTGCCGGCATCAGTTGTTAGTTGTCGGAGCACTGCATCCTTCAAAACGTCCATGATTCCTGAGATTCGGCAACACTACACCTGATTTTCTCCCCTCCATACACACGCAAGCATGGAACAAACTGCCGGCATCAGTTGTTACTTGTCTGAGCACTGCATCCTTCAAAACTTCCATGCTTCCTGAGATTCGGCAACACTACACCTGATTTTCTCCCCTCCATACACACGCAAGCACGGAACAAACTGCCGGCATCAGTTGTTAGTTGTCGGAGCACTGCATCCTTCAAAACTTTCATGCTTTC
>NW_021824203.1:0-5000 GCF_006345805.1 Octopus sinensis | reverse complement strand
CCTACAAAACTGATCCCTAGAGCAGTGGAAGAATGTCATTTTCTTGGACAAGTCATCTTTTACCATATTTCTGACCACTGGCCGAGTATACATGTGGAGACATCCAAAACAAGCCTTTGACCCAGACTACCTCTCTTCCAACTGTTAAACATGGAGGAGGATCTATGATGATCTGAGAGGTGGGGGCTATATCTTGGAAATCTGCCAGCCCAATGATTTCCCTTCATGGCAGACTATTTAAGCATTTTATCTGATCAAATTCATCCTATGATTGCAGAACTGTTTCTGAAGGGAAATGCAATCTTTCAGGATGATAATGCACCAATTCATAGAGCAGCTAAAGTTGTTACTGAATGGCATGAGAAACATTCTAGAGAAGTTGAACATCTTATCTTGCCACCACAGCCTCCAGATCTCAATATTATTGAACATTTGTGGTGCATTTTAGGAAAACAGGAAAAGGAGTCAATACCCTCCACCATCATCACTGCAAGAATTGGGGACTCTTTTAGCTGAAAAATGGACAAAAATTCTTTTGGAAACAATTCAAACTTTGTACAAGTTCATACCTTGTAGAATTCAAGCTGTAATTACTGCTACAGGCAGCCCTACCCCATATTAAAATAAATTTGTTTGAAATTTTAAGGTGTTTCCATTATTTTGTCCAACTCCTGTATGTTTACACAATATACACACACCACACACACACACATATATATATATATATATATATATTATATATTTATATAGCCAGAAGATGAGGTCCAGAGATTTTCAGTGTTAGAAGACACTTAGTAGTGCTCAAATGATCCAAACTTAGACTCATACCTTTACAGGGAATCAATTCCACAGGATTTTAAAAAATCATAACCTAGGTATCTCATTCGAAAATGACACACACTGGAAACATCTTAAATCTATATCACCCTTTCTAGAAACCCTATCAATCATTACAATATATCTACATCCTATCAAATTACCCTAAACTTACTCCTAATAGAATAGTCACAGATATTTTTATCAGAATCTCCAGCTTATCTACTAACAAAGATATTTTTAATAATCATGCCCCACACTATAACCAAGCTCAGCAGATAAGTGGTTTCTGTAAAAAGAACTCTTATATCTCCAACACTAAACTTAAGGCAAAAATTGCACATTTCTTTCCTAGAGCAGGTAGGAAGACCACAGAGTAGGTAGGAAAACTTGCAATTATTAGGTGTTTCAATTCAGCCCTCTTGGAGGTTTCTGTCAATGCAAAAATGTAGTCTACAAGTGCAGAGTAATAATACTATGCTCCCACCAAGTAAGGGTCTATAACGACAGAATGTCAATTTCAAGCACTGCTACTGAGCACAAATGGACTCTTTCTCCAATCCAAATTCTAAATATTCTACCACCTTAGCAACTTAAATACATAACCACAAATCCCAAAACTACTCTATCCTATATCCATCATATAAGGAGGCTCCCTCGTTCAGCTCAAACCTTGGTATTTGTAAGGGATCACTAATCATCCTTTGCAACCACAATCCCTGATTACTTAATAGATTCTCAGATGTAATACTCTCTTGTAAACACAGGTTCTACTCATCATTTACTCATTTTATTAAATCTATATAATCTCATAACAATGATTATCATTAATTATAATTAACCTTGGGGTACAACAAGGTTAGCGAAGCAATGCATCTTCTCCAGTAATACCATCCTTCTCATGATTACCTTTGAAAATTCTTCTTACCCACAACATACCACCTCCCTCACAAATTGTATTCTTTCCCCATTGTCTCAATTCTCGCCTTCAATCAAGAGCACTTGCAACTACCACAATCAATTAGCTACTAAACAATCAACATCCACCCCTCTACCCAATTTCATACACCTTTGCAACCTCAGTACTCCCCCTCCACCACAATCCACCTTCATTATAGTACTAACCACAGCTACCCTATCACCGACTAACTCCCCACTCTATGCACCTCCCTTTATCTTCTCTCATATCTTTGTTCATACTTTAGTAATCTCCTTCTGTTGCCTAATTAGAGTCTTTCCCTCCCTCAAATAATTGTCATCCCTTTTCTCACTATCTCAACACTATACACAACCCAATAATTGACTACCCTTCAATTACTACCCACTGCATCCCTCCCACTCATCTCTCAACTCTCCACATCGACTACCACTTCCTTAATACTTCCATTCTTAAGCCGCCACTCTCTTTCTGAACTAGTTTATTTATCTCCTCTCACCATTCTGTCTTAACACTCGCCATAACTCCATCCTACCTCCTTCCTCCTCATACTGCTTGCACTCCACATTTAATCTGTCCACCTTTGCACTTCTTGATGGCAGCTCAATTTATCCAATTCTGATTGCCTTCTATTATGGCCTACATACTGTGATGAATACATCTACCACATTCTCCCAGAACAGCTGTTAGACGTTATCCTCCCCTTTAATTTTCTCTGTCATTTGCACTCTGTAAGTTGGATCTGCTCCTTTTCTCCTTCACTCAACTCTCTCTCTCTCTCTCTCTCTCTCTTTCTCTAAATATATATATATATATATATAATATATATTATATATATATGTATGTATGTATGTATGCATGGATATATAGTTATGTCATCACTTCATCATTTAAAGTCTGTTTTCAATGCTTACATGCTTTGTTAGAAGCTGGTAAGCTAGAAGACTGTGCCAAGTTCAACTGTCTGTTTTGGCATGGCTTCTACAGCTGGATGCTTTTCTTAATGCTCACCACTTTACACACTGTACTAGGTGCCTTTTATGTGACAGCAGCCCTGGTGAAATCACAAAGTATTTTACAAGACAAAACCCTCAACAGAGGAGGGAGTAGTATTGAGGGAGGTAGTTTTGTGCCATGTGTGTATCTAATGGGAGACCACAAGAAGTTACATTATTAACCATGCATTGTTAGGAATCCACAGTTGGGTATGTCACAGAATATATACACATGACAAAAAAAGAAAGTTTGTGTATAAACTATTTAATTCGTACCACCTTACACATGTTGCATAAACAAAAAAGAAACTATACAACTAAATTCTTTTTGGTATTGCTTCCAATTCTTTACATTCTGAGTTCTAATCCCACTGAAGTCAACTTGACTCATCCCCTCAATCCAAAAATTGTTGCACTTGTGCAAAATTTGATAGACATTATAACAACAACAACAACAACAACAACAATAATAATAATTATTATTAAGGTAGTGAGGTGACAAAAATCATTAGTATGCTAGACAAAATGCTTTGCAGCATTTTCTTCATCTTTATGTTGTGTTAAAATTCTGTGAAGATTGACTGCCTTTGATCCTTAGAGGGAGGAGAAGGCTTGATAAAATAAGTATTAGTTGAACCCTGGGGTCGATATAATTGATTTATCCTCCCCCTAAATATTGCTGGCCTTATGTTTAAATTTGAGACATTTAACCTTATTATTATAAGGGCATGAGCTGGCAGGATCATTGCTGTGTTGGACAAGAAGCTTTGTGGTATTTCTTCTGGCTCTACATTCTGAATTCAAATACCACTGAACTCAGCTTTGCCTTTCATCTTTTTGGGGTCAATAATATAAAATACTAATTTAGTAGAGGGATAATGTAATCAACTTGTCCTACCCACTAAAAGTACTAAAAGTTGAAACTATTATCATTAAGAGCAGGATTATAAGAACATGGAAAAAATGATCAGTGATACTTCTGTTCATACTTTATGTTCTGAGTTCAAATCTTGCCTGAATCAACTTTGCTTTTCATTGCTTTAAGTTTGATTAAGTACCAATTATAGGGGTGAATGTAATTTACATTTTTTCCTCCCCTTAAAAATGCTGGCCTTGTGCCAAACTTTGAAAGTTACTAATGTTTTTAAAATTTTTAGTAGTAGTAGTAGTAGTAGTAGTAGTAGTAGTAATAGAGGTAGTGGAGGTACTGGTAGTAGTAGTATTGATGGTAGAAGTAGTAGTAGTAAGAAGAGGAGTAGCAATGGTAGTAGTAATGGTGGTGGTTTCGGTTGCAGAAATGGTCATGGTAACAGATTAGAGTTACAAGAAGAGCATGTCCGTAACACTAAATTACTGTAATTATTTTAACCAATAGAATATATGATTTTCATACAATCATTTTTTGTTTCTTTTTAAATTTTTTATCTGATTCCTCTTTGAATACTGTCAATCAAACACATCATCATAGACATGAATGATCACTACTGCCATGCACCTATCAATGCTACAACCCCAACCAAAAACAGAAAACAGTATCCACACATACATTTAGTTTTTGGATTATTCTTTAATGTTATTAACAATAAGAAAGTGGTATCTATAATTAAATATGTCATAGAAAAGAGGAAATAATTTATGTTTCATTCAAAATAATTATATATATCATCATCATCATCATCATCATTTAGCGTCCGTTTTCCATGCTAGCATGGGTTGGACGGTTCAACTGGGGTCTGGGGAGCCCGAAGCTGCACGGCCAGTCAGATCTGGCAGTGTTTCTACAGCTGGATGCCCTTCCTAACGCCAACCACTCCGAGAGTGTAGTGGGATTTTATGTGCCACCGACACAGGTGCCAGACGAGGCTGGCGAACGCCCACGCTCGGATGGTGTTTTTATGTGCCACCGACACAGTGCCAGACGAGGCTGGCAGACGGCCACGCTCGGATGGTGTTTTTATGTGCCACCGGACACAGGTGCCAGATGAGGCTGGCGGACGGCCACGATCGGATGGTGTTTGTTACTCCCCAAAGCAACGAGGCCAGTCTATGCGGTACTGGCTACGGCCACGTTCGGATGATTTATATCATATATGATAACACAGAGCACAAGTGTGATTAAGGCCCAATGATGGCTGTGTGGCTGAGAAGATTGCTTCTCAACCACATGGTCTTGGGTTCAGTCTCATAGTTTGGCACATAAGCTAGATAAATAATACTATGATAACGATGCTAGGTAAATGGTGGAAGTCATA
>NW_021824202.1:0-19634 GCF_006345805.1 Octopus sinensis | reverse complement strand
CGATATGACATAATCCTCATTGTGGTACTGCTTCCCAGCCAAGTGCTTTTCGTGTTGGGGAACAGACACTAGTCAGATGGGGCCATATCAGGAGGATAAGGAGGCTAATCAACCAGTTCAAAGCCAGGGTCACGCACAGCAGCCATCGAAAACACGGACTTGTGCTCTGTGAGCATTATCCTGATGAAACAAGATACCTTTCGTTAGTTTTCCTTCGCGTTTGGTCTTGATAGACTTTCGTAACTATCTGAGCAAATTGGCATAGTACTCTCCTTTGATGGTGTGGCCCCTTTGAAGATAATCAATAAATACAATTCATTTTGCATTCCAAAACACTGAAGCCGTTACCTTTTCTACAACAGAAAAGAGTTTGGCCTTCTTTGGAGCAGGTGAGGAGAGATGTGGAAATCCACGGCGCCATCTCTTCAGTTATCCGGCCAAGTTGTGGTTTCTTTGGTTTGTTCGTTCCCAAACGACACATATTTTAGTGCTGTTGACACCGCCAGATTGGACGGTAGTGCCCAGGTGTCGAAACCATAATGATATCCGTAGGACAGCTGATGTATGTTGGATTGTTGGTATGGCTGTATTATAACACATCCTTTTGATATATATATATACATATATGTGTGTGTATGTATGTGTGTGCGTGTGTGCGTGTGTACGCATATATACATGAACGTGTGTATATGTATATTTAGACACACATATAAGTATGTATATAAATATATATATGTGTGTGTGTGTGTGTGTGCGTGTGTATTATGCATGTATTATGCATGTATGTATATTCACTGTTCTTGGGAAATGTACATACGCAATGCATATGTATGCCTAGTTACACTTATGCACGTACAGTCCGACACACCCCAAGTACACACATACAAACATAACAGTAGAACCACCAATGAAAAATAAACTATAGAAAAATATAAAAATACTGTGTATTGCCCCACATCCACCCTCACTTGTATCCGGGATTGATGTTTTTCTTTTTTCTTTACTATTGTTGGTATTTTAAATATTAAAAAAAATAAAGAACTTGCTGTGAGATAATTTTATAATTTCCTGTTAGTGATTAGCACTACATATCGATCCCGTATTAATTTACAACTCATACAAGGCAACAGCGACAGAGTAGCCGTATACATACATGTACGCTCGCGTGCGTGTGTATGTATGTAGGTTTGTGTGTGTGTGTATGTACACACCACACACACACATATATATGTATGTTTGTGCGTTTCTATGTGTGTGTGTATGTGTGTGTGTGTATGTGTGTGTGTGTGTGTACACATACAGACACACACATATATATACAGAGTGAAAGAGTGAGAGGGTTGAAGAGAAGCTTTAACATTAAATTATTGGCGTCATGTTACATGGAGGGAGGACATTTTTAACTGTACTTCATGTCTACGGCTTCATGTCTAATTTAAAAATAAATAACCACCATAATTGATAGAGAGAAGTGGGAAGAATGGTAGGAAAGGTAGGGAGTGAGTTATATACTTGTATTACGTGTATGTGTAGATAGATTGAGAGAGGAAAGGAGAAATGATGCAAAACTAATATACCTGCACCATCACCACCACAATAACTCCCCTCCACTCTACTGCTAAATACATAATAATTAGCTATTTGTCTTTGCACCTCTTGTTTCTGTTTTACTTCTTCCTTTTCTTCATCATCATCATCATCATTCATCATCTTCTTCTTCTTCTTCTTCTTCTTCTTCTTCTTCTTCTTCTTCTTCTTCTTCTTCTTCTTCTTCTTCTTCTTCTTCCGTTACCCATGTTCCAACATTCCTCAGTGCGACTTTAACTTTCACAGTTCATAGGAACCAGTAGTATATCCGGGTCAACGTAATTTCTCTTCCCATCAACAGCATTGTTTTTCTTATATATTTAATTTTGGTGGTGAGACGTTAGAACCGTAGGGTGAAAGAAAAATATGGTTGTGTGTTGGTAGAATAGTAGAGCAACGGACAAATATCTTGCAATATTTGATTACAATGCTTTATGTTCTGAGATGAAATCTTGCTGAAGTCATCTTTGCTTTCCATCCTTCCGGAATCTGTAAATACTGGGGTCGATGAGCACGACAAGTCCCTCCCCTAAAATTTTAGCCCTTAGTCCTATAGCAGTAGTAATTATTAATATTGTTATCATTATTATTATTATTATCATTATTATTATTATTATTATGGAGGAAGTGAGCTGGCAGAATAATTAGCACGCTGGACAAAATGCTTAGCGGTATTTCACCCGTCGCTATGTTCTAAGTTCAAATTTCGCCGAGGTCGACTTTGCCTTTCATCCTTTCGGGATCGATAAAATAAGTACCAGTCGATGCGATCGACTTATCTCCACCTCCCACAAGCTGCCGTTGTGGCAAAAATTTGAAATAATAATAATAATAATGATGATAATAATAATAATAATAATAATAATAATAATAATAATAATAATAATAATAATAATAATAATAATATTTATTATTATTATTATTATTATTATTATTATTATTATTATTATTATTATTATTATATTATTATTATTATTAGTATTATTATTATCATTTACTTTTAATCTGCATGTTTGATGCAATCACTTGCCGGGGCACACCCAGCGCCCTAGGGCAAGTGAAGGTTAAGAGTTGTTGAAATATAGCTGAAAGCTTGTGGAGGGGAAGTAGAGAAATATCTCCATGTAATACAACACAAACATTTACATTGATAGGGTTTTTCTAAGGATGTGGGCAGTACTTGTTAGCACAATCTTTTGGATTTCCTTGAGACATGGTTCTCCAGGGATATTGTCTAGGTGTTTCTGACATCCCTTTTTTATCATACCTAGTTTTTGTTTTAAGATTCCACATCTTTTGTATTTCGATTTCCAGGTCCTTATATTTACTAAGTTTGTCAAATTCCTTTACAGATATATTGTTATCAGTGGGGACGCTTACTTCTATTGTTATCAGTGGGGACGCTTACCTCTATTAGTCCCAGAGGATGGTGACATTTTTACCTTCAACATCTGGCTGAGGATGATGTTCATACCAGTTAGCAGGAGTGCCGAATTTGTAGTGTTTACATATCTTCCAATGTATATACTGTCCTACCCTATCGTGGCGATTTTTGTATTCGTTTGGTGTCAACACAGGACATCCCGAAACGCGATGGTCTATTGTTTCGACAAATGTGTCGCAGAATCTGCATTTAGGGTCAGTACCGTTTCGGGGAACGCTAGCCTGGTAATTTCTGGTAAACAAGCTTTGATCTTGTGCTGCCAGTATGAAGCCTTCAGTATCTGCTTTCAATCCTAAACTCTTCAGCCACTGATGGGTTGTTGCTTGGTCTACATCAGCATTTTGGCTTCGGAGAATATATTGTCCATGCAGGGGCTTCCGGCTCCACCGCCTCTCAATTTGATTCTGCCCGTTCTTTTTTGCAGTCTGCTTGATTCGCTTTGCTTGCTTGGTAGCAGGGGTTTCCAGCTCTTCATCTGATTCAAGGTTAATGTCTAGTTCCCTTTCGAACTTATAAGATTCCTTGACAATAGAATGCAGCATTTTGCTGCTTTCGTGTTCGCACACAAGTCGCAGCATCCAGTCCTTTGTACTAGATAGGTACATGTTCATTCCTACAGTGGAGGTCTTATAGCACAGCTCTAATTGCATCATTCCTCTCCCCCCGCTGCTTCTAGGTAGGTACGGGCGGTCTACATCTGCCCTAGGGTGGTGTATGTTCTTGGATGTCAGTAATTTTCTTGTCTTCCTGTCCAAGCGTTGGAGTTCCGTAAGGTTCCAGTTAATGATGTTAAAACTGTACTGGACTACTGGAAGTGCCAGGGTGTTAATGGCCTCAATGCAATTTTTAGAGTTGAGTTCAGTCTTCAGTACAAGCCTTATTCTCCTATAGTATTATTATTATTATTATTATTATTATTATTATTATTATTATTATTATTATTATTATTATTATTATTATTAATTATTATTATGAAGGCGGTGAGCTGGCAGAATCGTTAGTAGGCTGGAAAAATGCTTAGCGGTATTTCGCCCGTCGCTATGTTCTGGGTTCAAATTCCGCCAAAGTCTTTCGTTCTTTCAGGTTCGATAAATTAAGTACCATTTGAGTACTGGATCGATGTGATCGACTATCTCGCTCCCCACAATATCTAGGCCTTGTGCCAATAGTAGAAAAGGATTATTATTATTATTATTATTATTATTAATATTATTATTATTATTATTGAGTGAGAGAGCAGTTCATGCCATCAAAGTGACACTGGGGTAAAATATACGAAGCCCAATATACTCATCATGACTACCCGTCTGATAAGGGTACACCAGGCACATGCATCACAACCATATGTGCGCGACATGGTGATCTCATATCAAGATAAACTGCACATGACCTTGCAGGTGGGGCCCAATTAGAATTTTCTTCAGGTTGAGTAGCCCACCGCTCAAAAGGTCCCCGAATAAGGGTTGTTTAGGATGGTTGAAAGAACACCCATGTTTCCAGAGGTGAATTATTCAAACCCCAAAGAATCCCTCTTAACACATGGCTATGATGCTCCCCCACTACTTCTGCTCGTGATCAGAGATGCAAATATCGTCAGCCACTAAGGGACATGCTCAACTGGTTAAGGTCAAACAACTGACAAGCAAATCTGTGGTATTGAGCAGAATATTTGCTGTGCCCATCTTTTATACCAAGACAAAACAATGTTATTATTATTATTATTATTACTATTATTATTATTATCATCATCATTATCATTATTATTATTATATTATTATTATTATTATTATTATTATTATTATTATTATTAAAACAAGCTGGCAGAATCATTAACACGCCGAACAAAATGTTTAGGCAGCATTTCGTCTGTCAGAGTTCAAGTTCCCCCGAGGTCGATTTTGCCTTTACTCCTTTCGGGGTCGATGAAATAAGTACCAGTTGAGTACAGAGGTCGATGTAATCGACTATCTCCCTCCACCAAATTTTAAGCCTTGTGCCTACAGTAGAAAGGATTAGCAGCAACAGCTGTTGTTAGAATTTATCCAAATTCAGTTCCTTTACATCACAAGTAGAATCCACCCGACTGCCCTTTATACAGTTTCAGTCAACTCATAGAACTTGACACCTGAATGTCATTTTCCACGAAGCCGAATCGAAGCCAGGAGCTTATGATTACGTAGCGAACTTCGTAACCTTTCGGCTATGCTGTACCTGCATATCACACACACACACACACACACACACACACAGAGTTGCGTGTGTGTGTGTGTGTGTGTGTGTGTGAACGAAATACAAATTTCTGTACGGATAATAGTTGTTCTTGTTATTATTAACTCTAGGTTAGCTCTGGTCAAATAAGCCAATAACGTAAATAATCTTAACCGTGACCTTTCAATTTTTTCTTACAAAATGAATTGTCCTTCGTTTTTAAAGCCAATGAAAAGAGAATCAGCTGTCGTATCTTCACTGGTTCAACGGTATGAACCTGTCGTATATGATTTGGCACCGATATCCAGAACATTGGCTGTTGGTGAGACTTTATGTCGATCAATAATTGTGGATAATCATGATCTTGGACTTGACAATGGGAGGGAGAGAGAACTGCTTGGATGAAGATGCGAGAACTTCCAAGGAGTACGAAATCACAGTTTGTTCGTTGCTGTAGTAGGAAGCAGTGTATTCTCAGACTGGCAATGCGGTCGGATTACTTGTAACAGAGTGGTCTTCTCTAGGTCAAATATAGTGTTTGAATGAGCAGTGGATTAGGTCTCCCTTCCAGTTATTAAGTCTGCCTGTTGTAACTATATCTGTTATTGTAATTTGGGCTTTGAGTACCAGACGATAAAACTATAACGCAATACATCCCAAGGAAGAATAAAAAGCTCGTTTTACTTGGCAAAACAAACTGTCTGTCAGGCAAAACACCTAAACGAGAATGCACACACGAAAGAGAGACTGATGCGCATGGACGTGACAGGTTGAACACGGCTTTCACGTGCAAAAAAAAACTATTGGTCGTCTTATTCCTTACACTGTCACCCATGTATTAGGTCTGTTACCAAAATATTAGGTCTACCATCCAAATATTCGGTACTGCTACAACGCGCACACACACACATCCTAAATCACAATCAGAGAAGGGGCAATCGACTGATTAGAATTCAATCACCAACGGACACATTCCATCTCTGGCCTTCAACTGTGCTCTCTCCTCTTTTCTGTCTTTTCTATCACTACTATAATAGCATCTACTCCTCAGATTTAGATCGTTTTATACCTCTTCCTCACAAGTACCCCAACTCACCACTAGTGGGTCCAACTGCCCGCTCCCCTAGCCCTGCATTAACCACTATTTTCAGTCTGTCACCCCCCCACTTAAATCGTTCTCGTCCAGGAATATTCCTCGCCCTCCTATTTTTCTGCGGCTATTGACATGGAACAGTTTAAACCAAATCTTAAAATCATAACATTGCAAGGAGGTAGCCGGAAGGGGTCAGCAGAATGTCTCACTTGGTCACAGGGTGATGTTTGATCAACCTCAGTTGGGTCGCCGAGATGAGGACACATCATATTACATTCACATTCACACACACACGTAGCGTTTGGAGTCTTGCAACACAAATAAAAGAGTGCCTCTGTGTGTGTGTGTGTGTGGTGTGTGTGTGTGTTGTGTGTGTGTGTGTGTGTGGTGTGTGTGTGCCTGTGTATGTAATGAGATGTATCCTCATCTAGACGACCCAACTGAGGTTGATCAAACATCATCCAGTGACCAAGTGAGACGTTCTCCTTGTAGCCTGTAGCTGTATATATGTATATGTGTTTGTATGTAAAAGAAAAGGAGTTATATATTCCAGCTCGTCGGTACCGTATACGCAAGTCACCTGGAAGCAAATTCGCATTGCTACTCTAAGGTATATATTGCAGATAGCGTAAAATCTATCGAAATCTATCAGATGTTAGATTTAATGCTATCTGCATATATACCTCAGACCAGCGATTTAAATTCGTTTCAAGGTGACTCGGGTATACGAGGCCAAGGAGCTGAAAGAACAACGAAATATCGATGACCACCTTCCTCGTCCACCTCCTAGGCGATTTGTTTCATATGGTTTGAAGTATTAGGTGTTTTTTTTTTTTAACATTTGATGTCTTAAAGAGAGTTTTTCCTGAACCAATTCTGCAACTAATTAGAGTATAATCGTATGCACTAAGTATGTGACATCTCGAATGTTTATCTGATTAGAGTTGCTTCTAATTCAAAATTATACGCAGTGAGTGGTAAGAAGTTTGTTTCTAACCACATGGGTATAAGTTTAGTCCCATTGCGTGGCACCTTCGGCAAGAGTATAGTCTCGGGCCGCCCAAAGCCTTCTTAGTGGATTTGGTAGAGGGAAACTGAAAGAAGCCCTTCGTATGTATATATTATGTGTGTACGTGTCTTTGTATCTGTGTTTGTTCCCTACCACTGCGTGACAACCCATGTTGGTGTGTTTACGTCTCTACAACCTTAGCGGTTCGGCAAAAGAGATCGATAGAATATGTACCTGGCTTAACAGAAAAGTAAGTATCGGGGTGGATTCATTCGCTAAGACGTTTTTCAAGGCGGTGCTTCAGCCTGGCCGCAGTCTAATGGCTGAAAGAAGTAAAAGATAAAAGATGTATGGAGCCTACTCCATATAGATGTATACGCACGTATATACATATATACGTTTATATATATATATATATATATATATATATATATATATGTATATATATACATATATATACGAGGGGCGTTCAATGAGTAATGCCCCGGACCCACTTGCAATTGTTTGATCTAGCTGAACTTTTGCATGTGCACTTATTTATACCTCTATAGATTAAGTAGCGAATTACAGCTCTGAACTAATTGTGGTTTCTGATTTACAGGTGTTTGAACTGAGTCAAGTGTGAAATGGAGCCTGTTGAGTGTCGAGCAGTGATCTGGTTTTTGTATTTGAAAGGACGCACTCCACGGGAGACTTTTGATGAAATGAAAGTAACTTATGGTGATGATGCCCCATCATATGACCTTGTAAAACGCTGGCATTGTGAATTCAAACATAGTCGGAACTCTGTGGAAACAGCTCCCAGATCTGGTCGCCCCCTTCTGCCGTTGATGAGACGTCTGTCCGTCAAGTTGAGGCTGCCATTTTGGAAGGTCATCGCATAACTATTCGCCAAATAGACTATAAGGTCAAGATTAGTACCGGGTCTGTGGAAACTATCATTCATGACCATTTGCATATGCCCAAGGTGTCTGCCAGATGGATTTCCAGGTTGCTCACACCTTTCCAGAAGCAAGAACGCGTTGAGTGCTCGAGGATGAATTTGGAGATGTGCCAAGAAGATGAATCAAAATTTTTCAAAAGACTGATCACACAGGATAAAACCTGGGTCCATCACTATGATCCATAGACCAAAGCCTAGTCAATGCAGTGAAAGCACCGTGACTCACCTCCTCCAAAGAAGGCAAGGGTGCAGCCCTCCGCTGACAAGGTTATGCTCACAGTCTTCTGGGACCAGGACGGAGTAGTGATGACAGATTTCCTGGCAAAGGGTACCACAATTACAGGAGCCTATTATGCTTCACTTTTGAGGAAATTAAGAGAAGCTATCAAAATCAAGAGGCGGGGCAAGATCAGCAAAGGCATTCTCCTCCTGCAGGACAACGCTCCGGTCCACAACTCGCGTGTCGCCAGATCAGAAGCACAGGCGTGCAGCTATGAACTCCTCCCCTTGCACCCTCTGATTTTCACTCTTCCCAGCCATGAAGTTGATTTTGAAAGGAAAGCGTTTCCCAGATGATGCAGCCTTGATTTCTGAAGTCACGTCGTGGTGGAGGACCAAGCTGGGGTCTTCTACAAAAACGGTCTCCAGAGCTGTATCAAACGATGGGAGAAATGCATAACTCTAGGTAGTTCCTATGTAGGAAAAGACTAATAACTGTGCCAAGTGTCGTTGCTCTACTGCTATGGGAAGTGGGTCAGGGGCATTACTTATTGAACGCCCCTCGTATATATGTGTGTGTGTGTCTCTGTGTGTGTGTGTGTGTGTGTGTGTGTGTGTGTTGTGTGTGTGTGTGTGTATAAAACTTACTTGGAAAAGGATTCGTGGCGTTCGGAGTAGATGAAACAGGGACAACTGAAGAAGGAGAATATTCTTTATGTCTCGTTTCTCTGTTTGTTCTTTCGTTGTTTGAAAAAAAGTTCGTTTCTGTTATTGTTTTATTTTCGTTTCTCATTGTGTTCAAGGTTGTTTTTTTTTTATGTCCTGTACCAATATATGTATGTATATAAACATACATATGTAGGTATGTACATATATGTATGTATATATGCATATATTTATATTATTATATATATGTATATATATATATAGAGAGAGAGAGAGAAAGAGAAAGAGAGAATGAGAGAGAGAGAGAGAGAATGAGAGAGAGAGAGAGATATGGAGTTCCATTTCTTATAGTTCTGTTTACTTGTAAGTGTTCATCCGAAGAAAGGACATGCCTATAAGCCTCTCCTAATCCCCCACAAAATGGTGAGAAGGGGTAAAGGAATTTCTCTTCAGACCTGCTCCAAATGCTTGCCGTTTTTATTGTGTCTCTGGTTTCCATTACTAAGTCACTGTCATAATTCTAGGACCGAATCAAAACTGACTCGTAATGCAGGAGTTTCTACGATTCCTTTCCCAGTTGACTCATGGGACGTTACAGCTAGTCCTTCATTCTTTTCGACTGACTCACGTGACCGCATATTCTATGTCGCAAACTTTGAGGGAAAAATTTTGGAGTGAGAAAAGATAGTTACAGAAATACATTCTAGAATGAATCTGAGCTTTAGCTCAACTAACATTACGTCAATATTCTTTAACTTCCGAACGTTCAGTTTTGCTATGAGGTCGAGAGGTATAAAACTGTCTTGTGATTCTTCTGATTATAATGGTGCCTGACATTTTTGGCTCGGGATGAATGTCGGGTTAACTAAATTGGACTTGTAAATATAAAGATGTTGTTTTAATATCTTGTTATCTATAGATAGTATATTAGGCATTGTATAACGTTGGATTAGAGGAAAGTGTGGTAGAGCTGAAGAGTGAGTGAGTGATATATATATACATTCAGAGAGAGAGATTGGTAGAGGGAGGGAGAGAGGGTTGAGGGAGGGAGAGAACTAGAGAGAGAGAGAGAGAGAGAGAGAGAGAGAGAGAGAGAGAATAAGAATGTATGTATGTACTGTGTAAGAGAAACATGGGCACAGATTTGAGCGTTTGGCGAAAAAGCTTGTTTTACAATCCTGATATCTTGTATTCTCATATTGGCATTATGGTTATATATCTTCTACAATAGCGTCAGGTCGACCTAAACAAGGCTGTGGATTTGGGTTTACGAAAACAGTTCGGAAATACATCAAAACGACCGTGGCTATAATTCAAAGGCACAGTTCATTTCACAGTGTATCTCAGCAATGGGGTGAGAGACAAGAAGAGTGAGAAAATAGAGCGAGGAAAAAGAGAAAGAAAGAAAGAAAGAAAGAGGGAGAAGGAGAGAAAAAGAAAGAGAGAGAGAGAGAGAGAGAGAGAGAGAGAGAGAGAGAGAAGAGGTACAGGAATTATACTTTCAATATGTAAGTAAATGCTAAAAGTGTGTGAGAGGCGAATGTTGATGCTTTTTATCTACAGATGATCCCTTTAATTAGAGACTTTCCATGCGTGACCTCCCTAGTTTTTCAGAGATATGTATAATTATACTGCCCCATGGTCCAATATTTCCAGCAGATCACTCGATCACTTAATGGTGCTGTGTAAGATCTTACAGGTAGCAGACTGATGTCTCGATGTCATAGCGTAACTCCTTCGGTAAATTTTTGTCCCCTTTGTTCTGGGTCGATTCAAGTCATTTGAGTTAAACGGGGTTAGCAGAAACTTTAAGGAAGCCCGTCTACTATGTTGTTACTGTAATTTATTGGAAATCATGAGATCCACCTTGTTATATAGACAGGGCCACGACCGAGGTCTACGAGGGGTGTTTATTAAAGATTTCCTCTGACCCACTTCACAAGGACTGGGATAAACGAAACTATACATAATTATTAGTCCTTCTCTACATATGCAGCTGTGAAGACCTCGTCTGTAGAAGTCGGTGGGTTGCGTCCGGAGCCTAGACTTTACCTCGGAAATAAGTTCATCATCATCTAAAAAGTGCTTCCCTTCAAAAAAGACTTCATGGTTGGAAAGAGGTGGAAGTCAGATGGTGCGAGGTAGGGAGAATAAGAGGGGATGAGGAAGTATTTAATAGTCGCAGGAGTGTGCTTTCATCTGGGCAATATGCGCATTGTGAGCTGGGAGGTTGTCTTGGAGGAGGCGGACTCCTTTGGTTAGCATACCACGCCTCTCTGCTTTGATGACGTCCCGCAATTTCTGCAGTAGGGAAATATGTCTTGTTAATTGTGGTGTCCTTTTCCAGATCCATCGGATCACTACTCCGCGCTGGTCCCAAGAGACTGTGAGCATCACCCTGCCTGCTTAGGGTTGGACACGAGTCTTCTTTTGAGGTGGTGAATTATCATGCTTCCATTGCTTTGACTGGACTTTATTCTCAGGATCTTAGTGATGGACCCTGTGTCATAATCCTGTGTCATAAGTATGCCGAAAAGTCCTCTTCATTTTCTTGACACATAACCAAATGAGCCTGGGAGCAATTGATTCGTTCCTGCTTCTGAAAAGGTGTGAGTATCTGGGGAATTCATTGTACAGACAACTTCCGCGTGTGCAAATGGTCGTAAATGATTTTTTTCCCGGACCCTACATTTGTCTTCGCTTTTGGGGATAGTTGTCAAATAGTTATGCTGTAATCCTCCAAAATGGCGGCTTCCACTTAAAAGATGGTGTCGTCGGCAAATGCGGAATGTGGTCGTTCAGAAATAGGAGCAGTTTCCGTCGATGTCCGACCACATTTGAACTGGCGATGCCCGTACTTGACTATGGCGTGTGATGGTGCATTGTCACCATAAACTTCTTTCATCGCATTGAGAGTTTCTTTTGGTGTTCGACCTTTCAAGTATAAGAACCTAATCACTTATTTGCATTCAACTGCCTCCATTATAACACCTTAGTCCACTTCAGCAGCCGTAATATGACATGTATGATTATACCTGTACAAGTTCCGTTTCCTGTAATAACCGGAAATGGGTCAGGGGATATCTTTGATGAACACCCCTCGTACCTTAAGAGTAAAAATACTCAGCTACTCACACTACACTCCTATCTGATTCTATCTCACGATTACAGTAATGTGCAATACTCAGACACTTGCTTTAATGAATAATTAGTTTCAAATGTCGACCAACTGGAATATTGTCGAAACTAATTTAGATGAATCTTTTGTCTTTAGTCAACAGTACTAAAATAAGTGTTGTTTGGGAACAAACAAACAAACAAACCACTACTTTCAAACACATTTACCCAATGTACAACCGTATCGATAAATATATTCCATAAGTAAATTACAACCCCTCCTAAATACGTAACTAAACAGTGACAACTCTACGAGCTTCTTTCAGTTTCCGTCTCACAAACCCACTCACAAAGCTTTGGTCGAACCAAAGTTATAGTAAAAAAGACTTTCCCGACGCGGTGGCATGAACCCGGAACCATGCGGTTGGGAAGCAAACTTCTTACCACACAGCCTAATATGTATAAATATTTATGAATTAATAACTGAGAAAATATATGTGTGCGGGGGTGTATATATGTGAATGAATGTGTGCGCGTGCATCTATAAATGTGCGCTTGAAACATAACGAGAAATTCATTTTATGAATGTGTATGAAAGTTGATGTGTATATGATGTATGTATGTATGAGTGTATGTTGATCTGTATGCGAATGCATGTATATGTATGTGTATACCTGCAACTTCATTGTGATTGATGAAGTGTAAACAAAGACAATAGTCATCACATTTGCAAGAGTGTATGTGTGTATGTGCGCGCCTAATGTGTATAAATATGTATGTGTGTATGTATATGTATATGTGCATATATATATCTACATACCTCTTAAACGAAACTGAGGCGTGGTACAAAGCAGTTACCACAGCCTGAGTACTAATATCACATGATAAAAAAATTAGACAACGTGATACTTTAAAATGGTTTCTGATATGATTGGTGGAATGGTATGTTAATGGGTGATGGAAAGAAGACTGACATTTCGAAACTGTTGATATTATCGAATGTACAGTTTGGGGGTGGCTATTTGATTAAGATATGATTATGTGTGATATTACACATTAAAATTTATAATAATGTATCGATAACTTAACATATAATGGCAAATGTAACTGATTATATGTCACAACATACACAGCGTGTGTGCGTTTGTGTGTGCGTCAGTGTGTGTGTGAATGGAATGCATGTGAACGATTGGGTAGTTAACGTTTTAAACAGTTGTTATACGTTAGACGGCAACCAGAGATCGCTTCTATTTAAATAAGTCGAGATATAACACGGTGATATGTTGTAATGAGTAATGCAATTGATATCATATGATATGCTGAATGATTCCTCCATCGTATTACAGCTGTTTGAATGAGTAATGAAATTATTTAAACTGAACAGCTTCTCACGTTTTCATTGAGCCATACCACACAGAATTGTTTTCTTACGTCAGTAAAAGGTGGGACGTTTCTCTTGGTAGAGGAAGAAATCTAGTTAGTTGTCACTGTTCGATTAAATGCATTAAATGGGGTAAACAAAGTAAAGTACAGAGAGGGAAATATATATATATATATATATATATATATATATATATATATATATATATAGAGAGAGAGAGAGAGAGAGAGAGAGAGAGAGAGAAAGAGAGAGAAAAGAGAAGAATCTAGTCTTTTGAGTTCTTGTTTCTCAACAAGCGTCATGACACGAGTGGAAATTTCATTTTCACAATGAACTCAGATGAAATGTTTTAAGACTTATAAAAGTCTCACTGCTCGGCGCTGTGTCATATATGTTCACGTAACATACACTGCTATCAAATGACACAATGGCTGACTGTTCAATTTTTGTTTGTTTTCTTTATTCTTTTATTTTTTAATCTCTCAGTAAACATACACGACAACATTTTTTCTAACGAACTCTACTGCAGTATATTTTAACCATTGCAATGTCTGCTAAGCCACAAATTGACATAATTGTAAATATCATGTATTAGCATATTTATTGCATGTGACAATTTTGAAAGCATTGCTTTCGTATGCTCATCAATACGGGCGACTGTAATAATAATAATAATAATAATAATAATAATAATAATAATAATAATAATAATAATAATAATAATAATATAATAATAATCATAATAATAATAATAATAATAATAATAATAATAATAATAATAATAATAATAATAATAATAATAATAATAATATAATAATAATAATAATAATAATAATAATAATAATAATAATAATAATAATAATAATAATAATAATAATGGCTGTGGATTGGGAGCAGAGAGTCGGTTAAAATATGCGCTATTTAGTTACAGCTTTCTACATTCTGAATTCAAACCTTGTTGAGGTCAGCTTTTCAATTCTTTCAGACTTGAACAATAAATACCAGTCAAGTAGTGAGGTCGATATTATAGACCTTCCTCTCACAACTACAGGCTCTGTAATGATAATGATTATCATTATCATCATTATCATTATTAATATACAATTATATAAACTGTTACAAAAATATATAAAAGGGGGAAGAATTATAAGGCGAAGAGAGATATTTGTCAGAGGAAAAACTAAATGTTAAATGCTTGTTGTTTTCTTCTTTCATTTACTGTATTGAAATGTAATAACATCAATGTATCTATAGCTGCAGCAGTTACTAATGAATAAGTGAGACCGTATCTATTGGCGTATCTGCAGAGATAGAGAAAGGGACAGGGTGAGTAGAAGGGATATCAGATATAGTTTGTCCGTAGAGAAAGAGAGAAACAATGTTTGCCTGAGATTTAAAGATAAGCCAATGAAATAGCAGATTATATTGAACTCACTGATTCGATCTAATTGATGTTTAATTGTTACGATACAATTACTTGCGAGATGTCGCTTCTTTGGGACACTTTACAAATTTCAATTGCATCATTTCCTTTTACATTCGCATTATCAACAGAAAAACATCATTAATAGTCAATGATATTCCAACCATGACCATTCCGTCCTTTTCAGGATTTGTTTGCGGCATTAGCTGATTCCCTCTTTCCTTATGGTATAGGGAAATTTCACTCTTTAGAAGATCGAATAGCAGTTATACGGTCCCTCGTTGGGGATATCATGCATTATATTGTAGTGTAGGTGCGGTTATTGTTGTGTGTCTGTATATATATATATATATGTGTGTGTGTGTGTGCATATATATATATATACATGTACATATATATATTGTATTGTAGTGGTGGTGAAGTTATTGTTTTGTGTATGTATATGTGGGTGTGTGCGTGCGCGCATATATATATTTCTGATGTCTTAGAAACTTCTACCCTCTTAGAGGATTTAAGTAAAATTGTACAAATGTGTCCAACTGATTTTTAAAATTATATTTATTTATGCAGCTGAGGATAGCCCTCCATTTAAATTGATGTAATGATTGCATTGTTCAATTAAATGGAGCCGCATGAAACGGTCGTACTACATCACCTCTGGATATCCTGTTGCTTATTTTGATTTCTATTCACCTTATTTTGAAGTTGTACGGATAATACTGCACTAATTTTTGGTACCTAATTCATCTGAATCTCAATTATATATATATATATATATATATATATATATATATATATATATATATATATATAATATATATATATATGAGATAACATACTTGGAAATGGATGCGTGGCGTTCGATCAAATAATGATATGTATATATATATATATATATATATATATATATATATATATATATATATATATATATATGTAATACGGCCTTGATGGAATGCTTTCTTGAAGGGTTAGTGGAACAAATCGATCCAGTACTAGTTTATACTCGATACTTATTCTATAGGTATCTTTTGTCTACCCGGAAAGTTACCGAGACGTAAGCAAACAAGCAGTAGCTGAATAACGTCGGTTGGGGTAACCACAAAGGAACACACACAGAGAAACATACATACATATTTCGGGTTTCTTTCAGTTTCTCTCTGCAAAATCCACTCAGAGGGCATTGGCCGGCTTGGGGCTGTATTAAAAACAAAATTGTTCAACGTGCTACGCGGTGATACTGAACCCAAGACCACATGGCTGGAAAGCAAGCATTTTAGTCACACAGCTACGTAGTTTATATATATATATGCATAAATCTTTTGTGCGCTCGTTTGGATGTGTGTGTGTGTGCGTGTGCGGTTATGTGCGCATATAGACGTGTGTGTGTGTGCATGCGTTCGAAAACGCCACTATATAAGATAAATTTTAATTTTCTTAGAGATTTTGCATGTTTCGGTTCTTCTTGGAAAAACGAACCTTATCAAAAATATTTTTTAAAAGTTAAGTGTAATAAAAAAGTCCATAATTGTTTCTTACTAGTCTCAACAGAGTCCACGTGGTGGTATTTTTGTGGTGGGGGGAGTATAATGGCTGTCTTGTGCGTTGACTAGATTCGTTGGCTTTAAGCGTGAAAATGACCGTTAGCCGTAATAGTAGTAGCTACTGCTACTACTACTACTACTACTACTACTACTACTACTACTACTACTACTACTGTTTTTACGGCCAACGTAGGTATATATATATATATATATAAAACAAAGTAAATTTGTGAGGTACCGCACGAGTGGAAATATATATGAAAGGTTTGAAAATGTGATTTTAAAGATGTTTATTCACTTGATCGGTTTCACTTTTTTATAAAATGATTGTCAAAAGTAAAATGCAAAACCTTTGTATGAGCTTTGTTGTGTTAAGTACTGGTTATCACAAAAGTATTAAAACACAGTTATACATTCTTTGATAATAATAAGAAAGTGTCAGAAAGACAGGTCAGTTATTCCTCAACAATGTTTTGTGTATTCTTAAATATATCTACCTCTGTATATATATATATATATATATTATATATATATATATCCGAAAGGATGAAATGCAAAGTCGACCTCGGCGGAATTTTAACCCAGAACGTAACGGCAGACGAAATACGGCTACGCATTTCACCCGGCGTGCTAACCCGCCTTCTCTCTATATATATATATATGTACAACCAAACAAACATGATTTTTATTGATCTCATAATACTTTTTGGAGTCCTGTTCTGATTACTTTCTTGTAAACTGTTTTTAACATTTTCTTATTATTACCAAAGAATATATATATATGTATTTTAATACTTTTGTGATAACCAGTACTTAACACAACAAAGCTCGTACAAAGCTTTAGATTTTACTTTTGCCAATCTTTTTCTAAAAAAGTGAAACAGGTCAAGTGCATAAACATCTTTAAAATCGCATTTTCAAACCCTCTGTCCTATATGTGTGTGTGTGTGTGTGTGTGTGTGTGTGTGTGTGTATGTGTGTGTGTGTGTGTGTGTGTGTGTGTGTATACACCCAAAACCACGCTAATAGCTTAGGTGTGAAAATTGGAATTTCTCGGTTTTCTGTGAATCGATTTTGATAAAATTTTTCCCAGCTTGTTTGCACATTATTACAACACCATTGCTATGTTTTCATTATTCTGTGTAACGTCCTTTCTTTTTATTTTAAATCCTTAACTTTTTAGGTGAACCACGCTAATAACTTTTGAATGAAAATAGCCAATCTAGACATTATATTTTTTCAGAAAATGAACATATTTTCATACCTTTAGTATATATTTAACAGAAAACCATTATAATATGATAACGCCGGGTCTCCCACATAACTTGTAGCCAATATTCTTTAAATTCCAAACTGTCACAGGCTTGGAGGTCCCACAATCAGATCGTTTCTTCATTAGCGCTCATGTGGCTTAATAATTCATTATGTCAATAAATGTTATAATATTATTTTGGATTTCTGTTAAATATATACTCAATGTATACTTAATATCTATCATCATCCTTCATTTTCTGAAAATTGAACCGTTATGAAAATCTCCTCAAGGAATGTGAAGACGCAGGCTGGAAAGCGGAACATTTTCCTATCGAAGTCGGATGTAGAGGGTTTGTTGGACACAGCGTGAGACGACTGTTGTTATCGATAGGCTTAACTCATCGTAAAGTCAATACCACCATGACTGATATCCAATCTACAGTGGAGAAGCCTAGCGACTGGATTTGGTTAAAAAGAGACGATGAGCGATGGCTAGAAGTATACTGAGTTCTTCATAACCAGCTGATCTAGCAAGTGTGCAAACCAGCTGGATAAAGTTTTATCGAAATCGATTCACAGAAGAACAAGAAAAATTACATACATACATGCATACATACATACATACATACATACATACATAATATATATATATACATACATATATGTATACATACATATATATATATATATTATATTAAATTAGAGATAAAACCACTATTAGGCAAATCAAACAGTGAAAAACATAAGCCAATACATAAAATTAATTTAAAAATATAAAAGTTAAAAATTAAAAAATTATTAAAATAATTTAAACTTATAAATTTTAAATATATATATACAAATATATATATATATAATATATATATATATATAATATATAATAATATATATATATATATATATATGTATGTATGTATATTTTATATTTATATATTATTTTGTTTATTAATTAATTAATTAATTTTTTTATTAAATAAATATCAAAAGTATTAAAAGTTTAATAAAAGATAAAGAGTAAAATACTACGATCGTTTCATGGCTGTACCAATTCGAATAACAATAATTTAAATTCAATTAATAATTCGAGTTATGGTTACAGTCAATCTTCAGGTTAATTGAAATATTTTAAAAATAATCAGAAATATTTAAACAATATTTTAAAGATATCTATATATATAAAACTGTAGTTGTGTGAGTGCCTGTCCCCTTCGATTTAGATTCCTAACTACTCCCACATTTTGCGGTGCAATTTAACCAAATTCGGGTATCTTATAGTCGTGATTATATCGAGCCCGTCTGAGTATTAGCGCGCGTCTACGATGAGTCTACGATTTTAAAAATAATTTAACATCATTTTTTATTCCATTTTAATGCATAATTTTTCGTGTGTCGATGGCGGCGGAGTTGGCGTCCATGGTCACACCTGCACATGTTTGCTTCTCCCCCTTCTACCCTCCCTCGTGAAGCTGTGGGGAAGGGAGTGTAAGGAAATCAACGTCGTAAAGCGTTGTCAAGGAGGCCAGCGTTCTTTTAGAACAACGACTTCATGGCTTGAAGACACCAAAACAGAAATGGCTAAGAAAGCCCGAATTGGCATCTATAAGGGAAGTAACTCTCTAAAAATGCTTATATAGTTATTTCCCTTACAAACCCGAGCAACGCCGGGCGATACTGCTAGTAAATAATATAATAATTTTACTTATAATAAACTCTATTATCAAACTAGAAACTTAAAACTTAATAATA
>NW_021824201.1:10000-19581 GCF_006345805.1 Octopus sinensis | reverse complement strand
GGTGCCAAACGTAATACTCTGCACTCCTTGGACAACGTCAGAAAGGTCAAGAGAGGAATCCTGACGATTGGGCTACTCGGGATTTTCTTACATCTAGCTCAGGCCGGCGCAAAACTGGAGAGGACACTTCAGTGCTGCTGCGAAAATGGGTAGATGCGCAACTCCATTGTCTCCCGAGACAAAAGGATGCCAACAATCTCTACATATTGTCTCCGATCCATTGTTTCAACGAATCCTCTGACCCCTATCTTTACAAGATGGCTTATTGTCTCCGTTCCGTTGTTTTCACAGAGTTCAACAAATTTACCATATTTTCTGTTTTTCCCGAGAAAAGCGTCTTTGATGTTGGTTCCTCGGAGACCTGTCATCCCTACCGTCTCTACAAACTTTCTTTCTGTGTACCATATGAGAAGACTTAGTCTTTTGGTGCCAAAAGGTTGCGAAGACTGTCGATGTTTTCCTTCATTCGTTATCAGTCAGTTGCCTCGGTAATTATGTAGAGAGCATGCTGTTGATAGCATCAGTTACTGAAGGCACGTACGTTTCAACTACATGTTGTTTAGCCCTGAGTCAGTTGTAGCTACAGAGTTCAATGATCAAAAGCATTTCAAGCGTGATCAACCTTTTGTATATCTCGTATATCTTAACCAATATTGGCCAATGCGTTATTTTTTTAAGACAGCGAGGTGTGATTTGGCTGCTACTTCTGGCAGATTGAGTAGGGTATTTTTAGTGTTTGAAATTAAAAGCGATTTAGAAGGTATTTATTGTCATGTCTCCATTTCGACACCATCTCTTGTCTTCCATGCAATATCTAATATGAACACACACACACATACACATACACACACACGGACGCACCCACGCACGCACACACTTATACGCACACTCACACTCACACACACACATAGAAGCTACAACAACACAGATGCACAGACAATTGATTGCCTACTCATGCGTCGTGCATATCAGATGCGGAATAGCCGAATCTCAAGCCTGTGTCATAAGCCGTATGCCCGTACTAACCACTACACTGGAGTGAGCCCACACCTTCAACCATCTAAATCAAATGCCTTAATATGACAAGCTAGGATATATGTATGTATGTATGTATGTATGTATGTATGTATGTATGTATGTATGTATGTATGTATGTATGATTATATATATATTATATACACACACATATATATACATATATATATGCATATATATATATAGACACACACACACAACACACCACACACACACACACCATATATATATATATATATATATATATATATATATATATATATATGCATATGTGTCTATGAGAGAGAGCACAGGCGATGTTCCAGCATGGCCACAGCAATTCGATTGAAACATGTAGTGTATAAAAGAAAGAATGAATGAATATGGCTGGCCAGATGGAGCAATCTCAAGTATAATCATCCGAAATTGAGAAGATAATCTGATACTTGACTGAGGAGAGAAAACTTCGAAAGACCCGTCCTTGTTTTCCTTGTATCGTCTTTCTAGATGTTTTGCGCACTTGTCCCATTTTGTATTATATATATATATCTAGATATTATATATAATATATATATACACAGACAGCATACACACACACACACAACACACACACACATATATATATATTATATATACATATATTATATACATATATATACATATATATATATATACATAATATATATATAATATATACACATATAATACATATATATCCGTATATATATATTATATATATATGATATATAAATATTTATATATATATTATATATATAATATATATTATATATATATATATATATATATATAATAAAGATAGTAACACCGTCCTAATTAGGATTGCCACGTTACTTTGGCAAATAGACTTTACTCTCTCTCTCTCTCTCTCTCTACATACACACACACACACTTCTATCCAAAGGTATATATGTATATATGCATCATGTATGTATATATATATATATTTATGTACGTATGTTTGTATATGTGTGTGTATATGGATGTATATATTATTAAGTTTGCCATGGAAAAATTTAAGAAATATATACTTTACTTGAAAACATTGAGTAACACTTCGGTTTAATGTAAATTGCTTTTTCGTATTTAATATAGAAACAAACATCAAATGAGTGCGCACGCGCGCGTTTGGTTTCGTGTTATTTCTCTTAAAATTTATGCGTATATAAAAAGTAGACAAACGAAAATTCAGGAAGAGTCAATGAGTCACAGAAGGGACAGAGAAGCAAAACAGCGAAGAACAAACAAGAAAGATCCTCAAGCTGAAGAGTGTACGAGATTGAGAGAGAGAGAGAGAGAGAGACCGGGGAGGGAGGAACAGGGAGAGACGGGAGATGTGATGGAATTATTACTGTTTTTCTTGTCTTTTTTTTTTGATAAAATAACGTATGAAATAAGTTAACAAAAAGAAGAGCTCTGTCGGGCAAGACAACATATTATTTCCAGGAATTTAGTACAAGAAACACGACAACGCAGACATTTTTTTATATGATGCGATAGAGCAAAGAAAATTAAAGTGCAATAATAAATAAATAATCAGATAAATAAATTAACGAATAAATAGGAAATGCTTTTGGCTAATACATTTTGCACATATCTCCATTCGTCGGGATCGGATTACACATTCTGCAGTTGGAAAGGTGGAAACAACATATCTAACATTAGCGGAATAATTGTGTTGTTTACGACTGTAGTTTTGTGTTTGACATTAGTGGAGAGATACGTGGCTAAGTGGTTAGAGATATTCGGCTCACGATCGTAAAATCGTGGGTTCGATTCCCGGCGGCGCGTCGTGTCCTGAGCGAGACACTTTTTTTCTGGCTGTTCCACTCAGCTGGCAAAAAAATGAGTAGTACTACATGTAATTCCATGGTCCCAGCCTTGTCACATTATGTGGATCTCACTGAGAACTACATTAAGTGTACGCGTGTCTGTGGAGTGCTCAGCCACTTGAACGGTAGTTTCACGAGCTGGCTGTGAAATTGATCGGATCAACTAGAACACTCTTCGTCGTAATCGACGGAGAACCGCTTTTTAACATTGTGATTAAATTTTTTTTTTTACTGGTTGTTGGTGTTTCAGCGTTTTGTGTCCTACTATTTTCGTTGTTGTTGCTTTTGTTTATCCGTTGACCAGCCGCGACTAATCAGACATATGCCCAAAGAAATTCTAACTAACAACCACCAAACCGTCCCGCCTCATCTCTCCTCCTCTTTCTTAGTCATTGTATATCATGTACTACAATGTCACCTGCCGTTTTCAAACCGGCAAGGTGTAATCGACTGAGGATTTCGCTGGTATTTCTAGCAGATCAAGCGACTACATAGAGAAAATCCCGTTGGCTTTCATGTCGTATGTCTCGTTCCTTGAGTAGTAGTAGTAGTAGTAGTAGTAGTAGTAGTAGTGGTAGTAGTAGCAGCAGTAGTAGTAGTAGTAGTAGTAGTAGTGGTGGTAGTAGTAGTAGTAGTAGTAGTAGTAGTCGCTTTTGATGACGCTGTTACAACTGCTGATCATGCTGCTGCTCTTGTTCTTGTTCGTGAGTAGTCTTAAGAGTGCTCTATACACACCATGCAAGTAGTCGGACGAAAGGTGAAGCGTAATTTACATATTTATCTTCCTCGTTATACCATATCTTTGTCAAGCTAAGGAATACAATAAATACCCCCACGTACAGAGGTAAAAAAAATAAATGAAATAAAATAAAAGGAATATAATAGAATGTTAGTACTTGGGGTACAAACTCGTATCTGCAGTTTCAAATTGGGCTTGAAATAATTGAATTATTTCTTCTCAACTATTAAATGATTAGCATGATGCTATATTTACAGGCATGCCTAATCGTTAGTAGCCACTTAAGTAAAACCGCAGTGTGGATAAAATAAATTATCAGTTAGACACAGACGGGTGATGTAATACACTAACCCTCTCCATCTCCCTCATTTCCCCAAATTTCAAACCTTGGGCCTGTATTAGAAGAATTATTATTGATGTTACAGATTAAAGGAGCGATCAGGTAGAATTGTCACTGTACCGAAGTAAATATTTAGCGGCATTAGCATAGGCGGCGAGCTGGCAGAATCGTTAGCACGCCGGGCGAAATGCTTAGCGGTATTTCGTCTGCTGTTACGTTCTGAGTTCAAATTCCGCCGAGGGCGACTTTGCCTTTCATCCTTTCGGGGTCGATTAAATAAGTACCAGTTACGCACTGGGGACGATATAATCGTCTTAATCCGTTTTTCTGTCCTTGTTTGTCCTATCTGTGTTTAACCCCTTGTGGGTAGTAAAGAAGTAGGTATTTCGTCTGTCATTACGTTCTGAGTTCAAATTCCGCCGAGGTCGACTTTGCCTTTCATCCTTTCCTGGGTCGATAAATTAAGTACCAGTTGCGTACTGGGATCAATGTAACAGACTCCCCCTCCTCCTTCACCCCAATTCCACGTCCTGTACCTACTTTGTTATTATTGTGTGTATATCGTTGTTTTTGTTGTTGTTGATGACGTTACCAACCTCTATTCTTTACTCGTTAACCTTTTACTTATTTCAGTTATTGCACTGTGGCCATGCTGGGGTTCCATCTTAGAAGGTTTAGTAAGACGAATAAAGTCCGATGCTTAATTTATTGGTTCCTTTCTACCGAACCGCTATGTTACAGAGAACATAAACAAAGCAACATTGGTTGTCAAGCGGGTGTGGGATACTGAGACACACAGACACACACACACACACACATACACACACACACACAGACACAGACACACACACACAAATGATGTGTGTATACACATACACACGCAAATACACACATTCACACATACATACATATAAATACATATATATATATGCATATATATATGTATACCCACAAATACACACACACACATATATATCTATATTTATACTAACAGACACACACATATATGTATATTTACACACATCGGGTTTCCGCACAGTTTCTGTCCAGCAAATTCCCTCACAAGTATTATCGCGTTTGTTATTGTTCTTTGCAGCAATTCAAATGTTGGTACTGTTGTTGTTGCTGTTGCTATTATTATTATTATTATATTATTATATTATTATTATATTATTATTATTATTGCTGTTTGTTTTGTTGTTATATTCTTATTATATTATTCTTGTTATTATTATATTATTGTTATTATTATTATTATTAATTATTATTATTATTGCTGTTGGTTGTGTGTATTATTATTATTAGTATTATTATTGTTATTATTATTATTATTGTTATTATTATTATTATTATTATTATTATTATTATTATTGCTATTGTTATTGTTGCTGAAGTCGATTTCATTTTTATCAGCGTTTTTCTTTCTTTTCTCTTTTTTGGGTGGGGTGGGGTATCTATGTCGTTACTGTTGCTGTTGTTGTTGTTGTTGTTGTTGTTGTTGTTGTTCGTTGTTTTTATAGTATTTGTTGCTGTTGTTGGTTTCGAAAACGATGGAAGTTGTTTTTACTCTTGTTGTCGGCCATGTTGCTGTTATTGTTGCTGCCGGTTTTGTTGTACTTGCTGCTGCTGCTGCTGCTGTTGTTGTTGTTTTTGTTGTTGTTGCTGTTGTTCTTATTGTTTTCGGTGTGTCTGTTGTTGTGTGAAAGCCAGTGTTTGGAGACTTTGGTAAACACACCCGGGAAGACGTATAATGAATAAATAAATAAATAAATAAACAAATAAGTAAATAGATAAAACAAAAAAATAAAAGTAATATATAATAGAAAAAACAAGACAAATACAAAAACAGGAAATATTTTAATTTCAGCGTGTCCATTAATAACCATGGCAACCGATTGAATATTTCTCGCTTGTATACACACATGCACAGACACACACACACACACACACACACATACACACACATACACATACATATGTATATACACACAACCATTGACACATATGCATAGATACACATGCATATACATACATTACATATATAGATATATACATACACACACACACACATATATATATATATGTACATACATACATACATACATAAATACATATACATACACATACACTCACAAACACAAATATATTCATACATATATATACTCACACTGTAGCATGTATATACATTTCTGTATATTCATGCACACCTTTACCTAAGTATAGACATTCATTCACAGATTTACAGTTACAATAGCAACTCTGTCTCTCTCTCTCTTTCACTATTTCTCTCTCTCTCTATATATATATATAGAGAGAGAGAGAGGGGGGAGAGAGATGGATAGGTAGGTATATAGATAGGTAGATAGATAGATAGATAGATAGATATGTTTCTTTATTAGCCACACAGGGGCTGCACACAGATAGAACAAATTACAAGGTAGAGCTTTTCTTTTGAAGGTTTTAAAAAAAAAAAAAAAAAAAAAAAAAAGGAAGGGGGAGTTTCGATCAAAAGGGATCGTAAAGGAGAGAAAGAGGACAAAAAAAGGGGGGGTTTAAAAAAAAAAAAAAAAAAAAAAAAAAGGGGGAGGAGAAAAAAAAATTGATCAATAGGATCGTTATCACAGAAATGTCAATATGAAGTGTAAAGGGGAGGACAGGTGAGGTTTACCCGTGGAAAGAAAAGCCTGCGGAAAAGACCACGGTAACCTCGGTCAATGAAGTCACATTTTATATTTCTTTTTTTTTTTTTTTTTTTTTTTTTTTGCAAATAAGCAACTCTCTGTTTTCGATTTCTGGGTTCATAGGACTATGCTCAAGGTGGCTTCGTCATTCATACGTGCCATTCTTGCTACATTCACCCATCTTTTTTAAAACATTCGCTAGACAAAACTTGCCTCTCTACTCTCACTTTCCTTTTCAAGTGGTACTGAAGAAGTTGATGAGAGATTGACCAGAGAGGAAAGTGTTTGTCTCCAATCCTTTCAGACGCGTCCACCAGATACATTCTTTCGCCATAGCCACAAGGATGATGAAAATAGCTCTTCCTTCCCGTTTGAAGGAAGGAGGCGTGACAATATTGACGATAGACTCAGCTGATAAACCGACTCGTCCCACACGTGACAGCAGTTGTTCGCATAAGCCCACAGGTCGGAAATTGTTGGACACTGAACGAGTGCGTGCAGAACGGTTTCGTCGCTCTCTGACCGCATCTCGGGCAGGTCGGCCCCGTGTTTCTCGAGCCGTGTCTGTAGAGCTTATCCCGAACGGGTAGCGCTTCTCGGTAGCACTGCCAGGCCAGGGATCTCTGGAAGTTGTCCATGGCCCCTGGCCCGAAAGTCGTCCGAACAGGCGGGTCAGGTACTCCTCGTCGACGTCCAGGTTCGCCCCGAGCTCGTCGTCGTACCTCCCCTCCACTAAACCCCTATAGAATGCTTTGGTTGTGTTGAAGTCACTTAAGGTCGACCCAGGACGGCAGAGTTGCTTGAGAGCAACGCGACACTCGCGGTGCCATTCGCCCTTCCTCGGCCTCTTTTTGATCCACGACTGCAGTTCGGTCATGGAGACGAGCTGCGGGAAAGCGTGCCTCACAAACGGCGACCACACCTGTTCACCGTCGTCTACATAGAGCCAGAGATGTCGCAGTCTCAGCGCGTGTCTGCGCATCATCAACCACGGCATGCCCAGCCCTCCTTTTAACGGGGTGTTGACAGAAATGGATCGCCTGACCATCGGACGCATCCTTTCCACAAGAAGCGAAAGAGGATGCGTTGTAGTTTGGTGATGGTAGGGTCGGGACAAGGTACGACGGTCAGGCGGTAGAGTAGCGGACGGACGCGATGTACGTGTTCGCCACCTCGCTCGACCTTTTAGGGACAGTTTCCTCTCGGCCATTGCCGGGCGAGAGTGACCACCCTACTCGTTATCTCGTTCCAGTTCTTCTCCACTTGGAGGTCCGGCCGACCAAACCAGACCCGAGCACTCTCACCGGGCCGTCGGTCCAGCGTCCCACGACGGAGGCGCTGGTGGACGGCATGGCTTGCTTCTCCAGGGCCTAGTCGCAAGCCCACTGACTTTTCCCGGTTGATTTTCGCTCCTGTCACCGCTTCGTAGTTTTTCAGTGTCTCGTCGACCAGCTCGATGTGCTCGTGGCTAGACACTATGACGGTGACGTCGTCCGCGTATGCAGACACGCTCGTCCCGCATCCCAATTCTCGCGGGATGCCCCTTAGAGTCGCCAGCTTCCGCAGTAGTGGCTCAAGAGTCAATACGTATAGAAGCGCCGAGAGGGGGCATCCCTGACGGACCGAACGTGCAATGTCGAAAGGTCTCGATAGATGTCCATTTACGCGAATTACCGAACGGATGCCTCTGTACAAGGCAGCTATCCAGCCGCGGAAGACGGGACCGAAACCAGCCGCTCTCAGGACTGCCTCCAAGTATCGATGGTCTACCCTATCAAAGGCTTTTGATTGATCCAAGTTGATCAGGGCCCCACCCATGCCAGGTTCGTTAACTACCCTGTCTATGATGTAGCGCATCAGATGGAGGTTGTCATGGATGGTCCGGCCTGGCACGGCGCATGTTTGCGCCTTGTCGACCAGTTTCTCGATGACAAGCGCCAACCTCTTGGCTAGCACCTTGGCCAAAATTTTCAAGTCTGCATTAAGCAGAGTGATGGGCCTAAAGTTATCTATTACATTTCCCTTGTTTAGATCTTTCTTCAGCAGTGTTACGGCTCCTCGGCTCACAAAACCAGGAATGCTCCCGTTTGCTGCCAGTTGCAGTACACCGCCGCCAAGAGATCTCCAAACAAGTCTGGCATACAATTGTAAAGCTCGTAGGGTAGACATCCAAACCCGGTGATTTGTCCCTCGAGCATTCTGCCATCGCTTCCCGCACTTCCGCCGCCGTGATGGCACCTTCGCAGCACCCTGCCTTTCTTGTCGAGAGTCGTGGTAGGCTATGTAGGTAGGCACTGAAGTCCACCCTACGTTCTTGCCCTCCACTCGTTCCGAACAGTCGGGCAAAATGCTGCTGAAAGGCCTCACACATTTTACTTGGCTCGAGCAATTCGCGCCCCTGTTCATCTACCAGTGACCGAATGGTGGCTTTGTTGCCCTGTTGCGCCTCTGCCACCCGGCCTCTCTCGCGGCTCCAACACCTTCGTTCCTTAGAGCACGCATCCTAGCTCTGACAGCACATCCTTCGTGTTTGGCGTTGAAGTGTTGGTCGAGGCCAACCTCGCCGCCAAAAAGTTGGATGCGATGCCGCTTCTAATTGCCTCTTCTAGCTTTAACTAGCTCACCCTCTACTCTATTTCTATCTATGGCTAGTGCTTTGCTTGCTGTACCTAATCGCTTCTGCTTTTACTGCTCTCTTGAGGGCAAACCACCATTTGTTGTTGATGATGGCTCCCGTCAAAGCCCTCTTACTAGTGTGCTAATCCGGTCTCTGAAAACTTGTCTCGATGGGAAAGACGCGTTTAGTTTCCAGTATCCGGGACCCTGCCTAAGTGTCTTACCTAAGTCTAGCGTATACATGTCACAGTTTGTGATCCGTGTAGCTGACTATGTGGAATTGTGGACATCCTATGCTATCTTATCTACTGTCCTACACAGTATCCTATCTAGATACGATC
>NW_021824201.1:2500-5000 GCF_006345805.1 Octopus sinensis | reverse complement strand
TCGTCGTGGTTGATGTCACCATCATCATCAACAACACCACCTCAACCAAGTTCATCATCATCATCATCTTCATCACCACCACCACCACCACCACCACCACCACCACCACCACCACCACCACCACCATCATCATCATCATCATCATCATCATCATCATCATCATCATCATCATCGTCATCGTACCAATAATCGTAATTTAAGCTCCGGCACCATCTCTACTACGGCAACAAAAACTGCTACCGACGCCATTGTAATCTCCCTTCACCACTACCGTCACCACCATCACCACCATCACCTTGACCATAATGACTGACACTATCAGCAGCAGCAGCAGCAGCAGCAGTAGCAGCAGCAGCAGCAACATGAGAAGCAATAGCAACAGTAGCAGTTTTCTTTAATCAACCTTAATTATCAGAAATATCGCCCCAGACACCATAACAACAGCAACAAGCATCATCATCACCACCACCATCACTACCACCACCTTCTTCATCATCATCATCTTCATCATCATCATCTTCATCATCATCATTATGGTCATCATCATCATCACCATCACCATCATCATCATCATCACCACCATCATTATTACCACCTTCTTCATCATCATCATCTTCATCATCATTATCGTCATCATCATCATCACCATCACCATCATCATCATCATCATCATCATCACCATCATCATCACCATCATTGTCCACAACAACGACAACGTCGTTATCATAAATGCCACTACAACCACAACCACAACCACCCCCACCACCATAACCACTACCACCACCACTACCACCACCACCACCACCAACACCTCCGATCTCAAGTGCAAAAAATTGGCTGTAATCATACTGTGCAACCAGCTGCATTTGAACTGAGACCGAAGGCGACATGGAATAAACAAAACAAGAACAATAACAACAACAACAACAGCAACAAACAGCAATAATAATAACAACAGCAGCAATGGTGGAAAGCCAAAGACAAAGCGGCATGTGGTCACTCGACATGCTAGTAATAGTAGTCAAATCTTCCTCAAAGACTGTCGTACTGTCGTCCATAATGTGGTACCGTGATTCTTCTAAATAAAAAAAATAGAATTAATGGTCACGGCTGGATTGGTTTTGATGGTAAGAATGCTCAATTAGAGGTAATAAAAAAAGCAAACGTGAGAAACACAACAATATTATAAACGAGACGGAGAGTCAAATAGTAAGTGGTTGCTAGACCTGCTAAAAGTAGCAATGAAAATTCCCTCACTTCATACCCTGCTGTCTTGGAAATGGTAAAGACACTCAGAGGATGTAGTTCCAGATACATTGAGCCGGAAAAAATAGATTTGTTGGTCGGTCAGTCATGGATAAAAGGAATTTATTTTAGATTTGGTTGATGAGGGCTGAACTGGGCGGAAACAACAAAAATAGCTGCAAAGCGACAAGTGTTACTAAAAATAGTAACAATAACAAATGGGTTTTAAGAGTTGATAACCGCAACAACAGCAAAACCAGCAGTAGCAGCACCACCACCACCAACACCACCAACAGCAACAATAGTGGAGGCGCAATGGCCCAGTGGTTAGGGCAGCGGACTCGCGGTCGGAAGATCGCGGTTTCGATTCCCAGACCGGACGTTGTGTGTGTTTATTGAGCGAAAACACCTAAGGCTCCACGAGGCTCCGGCAGGTGGTGGTGGCGACTCCTGTTGTACTCTTTCGCCCCAACTTTCTCTCACTCTGTCTTCCTGTTTCTTGTCCCCGACTTCCTACGCAACCGCTGAGCCTGGATGCGCATTCATCCATCCGTCGATGCTCTCGGTGTCGGGGGTTCACCTGCTTTCTCTTCTGCGGGGCTTATGAATAGCAAAGGACCACGTTTCGGACTTCTCCCATCTTGCGAGCTCTGGGACGAAGACCGTCCGCTCAGCAGCAACAGCAACAGTAACAGCAACAACAATCACAATAACTGGCGCTCCAACGAGCGTTCCAGTTGATCTGATTAACAGAACAGTCTGCACTTGAAATTGACGTGCAAGTGGCTGAGCACTCCACAGACACGTGTACCCTTAACGTAGTTCTCATGGAGATTCAGCGTCACACAGAGCGTGACAACGCTGACTCCTCGAAATACAGGTACTCAGCATTTTTGCTGAGTGGATTGGTGCAATGTGAAATAAAGTGTCTTGCTCAAGGACACAACGCGCCGGTGGGAATCAAACGCACGACCATACGATTGTGAGCCGAACTCTCCCAACCACAAGAGCACGTGCCTTCCCGCTCTCACAATAGCAACAGCAACAAAAAGCAGCAACAGCAACATTGACAAGAACATAAGTATGATCAACAACATTACCTATAGCAACCTGAATAGCAAAACCTACTACTACTACACTACTACTACTACTACTACTACTACTACTACTACTACTACTACTACTGCTGCTGCTGCTGCTGCTGCTGCTTCTGCTGCTGCTACTACTACTACTACTACTACTATTACTACTGCTG
>NW_021824200.1:0-19624 GCF_006345805.1 Octopus sinensis | reverse complement strand
AAGCTAAATGTGGCTTGCACCGGTTGCGAGTTTTTTTTTTGTTTTGCATATATTGCCGAAATACCAGTATAAATGTTAAATAGCTGTTGTTAAGTCCCCTGTCAGACCCTATTAAAGGGACCTATTATCAAAGGCATTCCAGCTTCCACCATCCCATTTTTTGGTATAGCTGGGACGGCAATGCCCTCCGATGTCGTTATTCCAGTTTTAAGAGAGACGATTGAAAATTTTAAAAAAATTAGCTGCTATTACATGCAGATCAAACGACCCCCAGGAGGATATTTCGGTGGCACGTATTACCTAGGTATCGTCATTTCGAGCACTTCTACTGCAATTGTTGCTGCTGCATAGTTCTATGTTAGTTATAAATTGGTTGATCTACGTATTTACCCCTAGACTACGTTATGTAACGTGCCCGTCACTTTTAATACTACAAAAAGGGTTCTCGGCAAAATTTTGTTTCTGCTTTTCTTTGACTTCTTTCAGTCATTTGACTGTGGCCACGCTAGAGCACCACCTTTTAGTCGAGCAAATTGACCCCAGGACTTATTCTTTGTAAGCCTAGTACTTATTCTATCGGTCTTTTTTGCCGAACCGTTAAGTTACGGGGACGTAAACACACCAGCATGGGTTGTCAAGCGATGTTGAGGGGACAAACACAGACACATAAACATATACACACACATACATATACACATATATATGTACATATATACGACTGGCTTCTTTCAGTTTCCGTCTACCAAATCCACTCACAAGGCTTTGGTCGGCCCGAGGCTATAGTAGAAGGCACTTGCCCAAGGTGCCACGCAGTGGGACTGAACCCGGAACCATGTGGTTCGTAAGCAAGCTACTTACCACACAGCCACTCTTTCTAGCTGATTGAAGGACAACTTGATGGGCCCTATATTCAATAAGCAGTTTTAAAATGATTTAGGTGAAAATTGTGTAAAGAGTGTGTGCGTGTTTGTGTGCGTGTTTATGTGTGTGCATGTGTGTTTGTGTGCGTGTGTGTGTTTGTGTGAGTAATTATGAATTAAAAGCGGCAGTAGTGTCCTAAACATTATCGACCACACATCTTCAATGTATCTGTTTTGCTTGTTCGCCGATTCGCTGTGTGTAGCGCAGTGGGGACGACCCCCTCAAACAGCTGACATACAAACAAATAGTTTTTGCACTGTATATATAGTCATAGAGTGGCCATTCGTTTCACCGCCAGTTCGACTCAGGTTCGTGATGTTGATAAGCCACAAAAGTAGCAAAATGTAGGGATCCATCTCGCCTGAATGATATTAGGGGTTAGTTGCTTTTCCTGTCTATGACTTTCAGGTGTTTTAATAACCAGGTCTTTGAGGAAGTCATTCACACTGCGCTATTGCTCAACGTACCAGGGAACAAAAAAACACAAATATTGAGCGTGTGCAGTCGATAATGTTTACACACACACGTACATGTATATGCACAAATTTAGTTTGTGATTTTATTCGGCTTTAATAAAATAACATTTTACTCTGCCTTTAGTATTCGAGTACTATTTTTCCCCCCTTGTTATACACCTATGTGCTTATTTGTGTATATGTAATGTAGTATATATAATATATATATATATATATATATATATATCTATATATATTTCTTTACTACCCACAAGGGGCTAAACACAGAGGGGACAAACAAGGACAGACAAAGGGATTAAGTCGATTACATTGACCTCAGTGCGTAACTGGTACTTATTTAATCGACCCCGAAAGGATGATATTTGAGGTAGATCCAGCGGGTTTCTTCGAGTGTTTCCTAGCCTAGGAATAGTGTTGGCTTCACCACTTTGACCAAAGTGACAATCCATGCAGGGGAAACATTCCTCACCTGTTTCAAAGACGGCCGAGGTAATTTCCTCTGCTTGGAAGGTGATGGCCTCAGATTTTTGGGATGCAAAAGGCATTGTGTTTATTGACTATCTTCAAAAGGGTTGCACCATTAATGGAGAGTACTATGCTAACTTGCTGAGGAAGTTATAAAAGACTATCAAAATCAAACGCCCAAGAAAACTAACGAAAAGTATCTTGTCTCATCAGGACAATGCTGCAGCACACAAGTCCTTGGTTTCAATGGTTACTCTACGTAACTTGCTTTGAACCGGTTAATCACTCTCCCTAGTCACTTCATTTGGCCCCATCTATCATTTGTTCCCCATCATAAAAAATCACTTGACTGGGAACCAGGATTTCGGAAACATTTTTTCACGCTAAGAGATGCTGAAGCATGGAACAAACTGCCGGCATCAGTTGTTAGTTGTCGGAGCACTGCATCCTTCAAAACTTCCATGCTTCCTGAGATTCGCCAACACTACACCTGATTTTCTCCTCCTCCATACACACGCAAGCATGTATCTGACTCACACACTGTTCGCTTTCCAGACATTTGTACATTACTGCATATACTTTATACACACTCTTGACAAGTTGTGGTGCACCTGAGCACTGTAATATTATTATTAATATTATTATTATTATTATTATTATTATTATTATTATTATTATTGTTATTATTATTATTATTATTAATTATTATTATTTTTTTTTTTTTTTTAGCGTGCTTTCACTTCACTACCGAGCGCAGCTCTGTGTGCCTTGGGTATGTGCTGTGATTTGTTGTGATGCTCTGATGGTTATTGTATGGAAAGTGTTCTGCGTAGGATGTGTGCAGTGCCTAGTAGTGCATTTTCCTCTATGTTATATGTGTTTGTAAGTCCTGGTGTTTTTGTTATGTATTTGTCTGAATATTTTTTATCATGCCTAATGCACCTACTATGATAGGAATGTTCTGTTTTCAGGTTCCACATTCTAGTTTATCTCTATTTCCAGTCTTTGTATTTTTGAGAGTTTCTTCTCATTTCTTTTAGAGACACGTTGTCATCTGCCGGTATTGATACATCATTAGAAGCATTTTTTTTTCTTTCATGATCTCTGACAACTATATCTGGTCTGTTGGCCTTAATTTCTCTATCTGTGTGGTATCGGCATATCCCAGAGTATGGTTGCTTTCTCGTTTTCTGTGACCTTTTCTGGTGTGTGCCTATACCATCTTTTTTCTGTTGTTATTCCATATTATTATTATTATTATTATTATTATTATTATTATTATTATTATTATTTTATTATTATTATTATTATTATTATTATTATTATCAGTATTATTATATCGCAGTGACGATGATGTCATAACTGCTGTTGATGACACAGTTCTATATTTAAGAGATGAGGAATTATGTACATTATTTACATTATTTACATCCGACGGATATTTGTCCTCATCTTGTTTGTTGTTAACACAAGACACCTGAAGAAGGCTGGAAGGTATATCAGCCGAAATGTTGTGTTAACAACAAACAAGATGAGAAATATCCGTCGCCTGTAAATAATGTTAATAATGCTGTTAATGACTTTTTTAACCAACAGGGTGAAAACTTTTGATTAAATTCCATGAAAGTATCTTGGTCAGACTATGAACTTTTCAGCTGACTTTCCGATATTTGTGTGTATGTGTGTGTGTGTGTGGTGTGTGTGTGCGTGCGTGTGTGTGTGTGTGTGCGTGCGTGCGTGCGTGTGTGTGGTGTGTGTGTGTGTGTGTACATATTCGTACGTGTGTTTGTGTTTTTGTTCTCTGTGTCAGTGTTTGTCTCCAGCACCTCTTGAAATCGCTGTTGGTGTGTTTACTCACCGATAGAATAAGTACCAGATTTAAAAATATACTGGGGTCGATTCTTTCGATTAAAAATTCTACAACGTGGTGCCCCAGCATAGCCGCAGTCTAATGACTGAAGCAATCAAAAGTTTAAAGAAAAGGTGCAAGAGTTTTATGTACATAAAATAAATGCTTCCTTCTCGAGCCATACCAGGATCATTTGGGCTGGTTTCCCGGTTTCAATGGCGTATATATTGCCCACCTGGACAAGACGGGACGCTGGTCCGCTTCAGGCTTACTCATTTTTGCCAGATGAGTGGACTGGAGTAACGTGAAATGAAGTGTTCCGCTCAAAGACACAACGCGTCACCTGGTCCAGGAATCGAAATCACAATCTTTCGATCATGAATTCAACGTCCCTAACCACCAAGCCACGATATATATATATATATATATATATATATATAATGTGTGTGTTGTGTGTGTGTGTGTGTGTGTGTGTGTGTGTGTGTGTGTGTAAATATATGTGTATTTTTTCAATGTGTACAAATAACAATGTGTACAAATAAATAGTTACCAGGGTAGCGAAAATTCACGTAAGTGTCAAGGATATTACAGCCTAGTTATAAAGGTTAAGTGAAATGTCTTTGTATGACATAGATAAATTAAGAAACGGAGTCAAACGCAGGTGTTATTCAAAGATTTGAATAACACCTGTTTGACTCCATTTCTTCATTTATCTCTATCTATCTATCTATCTATCTATCTATCTATCTATCTATCTATCTGTCTGTCTGTCTGTCAGTCTGTCTGTCTGTCTGTCTGCCTGCCTGCCTGCCTGCCTGCCTGCCTGCCTGCCAGCCTGCCTGCCTGCCTACCTACCTACCTACCTATCTATCTACCTACCTATCTATCTATCTATCTATCTATCTATCTATCTATCTATCTATCTATCTATCTATCTATCTATGCGACTAGGCACCTGGAGAAGCAAGCCCATGCCGTCCACCAGCGCCTCCGTCGTGGGACGGCCCGGTTGAGTTGCTCGGGGTCTGGTTTGGTCCGGACCTCCAAGTGGAGAAGAACTGGAACGAGATAACGAGTAGGGTGGTCACTCTCGCCCGGCAATGGGCCGAGAGGAAACTGTCCCTAAAAGGTCGAGCGGAGGTGGCGAACACGTACATCGCGTCCGTCATCTACTACCGCGCCTGACCGTCGTACCTTGTCCCGACCCTACCATCACCAACTACAACGCATCCTCTTTCGCTTCTTGTGGAAAGGATGCGTCCCGATGGTCAGGCGATCCATTTGCTGTCAACACCTGTTAAAGGGGGGCTGGGCATGCCGTGGTTGATGATGCGCAGACACGCGCCTGAGACTGCGACATCTCTGGCTCTATGTAGACGACGGTGAACAGGTGTGGTCGCCGTTTGTGAGGCACGCTTTCCCGCAGCTCGTCTCCATGACCGAACTGCAGTCGTGGATCAAAAAGAGCCGAGGAAGGGCGAATGGCACCGCGAGTGTCGCGTTGCTCTCAAGCAACTCTGCCGTCCTGGGTCGACCTTAAGTGACTTCAACACACCAAAGCATTCTATAGGGGTTTAGTGGAGGGAGGTACGACGACGACTCTCGTGGCGAACCTGGACGTCGACGAGGAGTACCTGACCCGCCTGTTCGGGACGACTTTCGGGCCAGGGCCCATGGACAACTTCCAGAGATCCCTGGCCTGGCAGTGCTACCGAGAAGCGCTAACCCGTTCGGGATAAGCTCTACAGACACGGCTCGAGAAACACGGGGCCGACCTGCCCGAGATGCTGTCAGAGCGACGAAACCGTTCTGCACGCACTCGTTCAGTGTCCAACAATTTCCGACCTGTGGGCTTATGTCGAACAACCTGCTGTCACGTGTGGGACGAGTCGGTTTATCAGCTGAGTCTATCGTCAATATTGTCACGCCTCCTCCTTCAAACGGGAAGGAAGAGCTATTTTCATCATCCTTGTGGCTATGGCGAAAGAATGTATCTGGTGGACGCGTCTGAAAGGATTGGAGACAAACACTTTCCTCTCTGGTCAATCTCTCATCAACTTCTTCAAGTACCACTTGAAAAGGAAAGTGAGAGTAGAGAGGCAAGTTTTGTCTAGCGAATGTTTTAAAAAAGATGGGTGAATGTAGCAAGAATGGCACGTATGAATGACGAAGCCACCTTGAGCATAGTCCTATGAACCCAGAAATCGAAAACAGAGAGTTGCTTATTTGCAAAAAAAAAAAAAAAAAAAAAAAAAAAAAATATAAAATGTGACTTCATTGACCGAGGTTACCGTGGTCTTTCCGCAGGCTTTTCTTTCCACGGGTAAACCTCACCTGTCCTCCCCTTTACACTTCATATTGACATTTCTGTGATAACGATCCCTATTGATCATTTTTTTTACGATCCCTTTTGATCGAACCTCCCCTTCCTTTTTTTTTTTTTTTTTTTTTTTAATACCTTCAAAAGAAAAGCTCTACCTTGTAATTGTTCTATCTGTGTGCAGCCCTGTGTGGCTAATAAAGAAACATATCTATCTATCTATCTATCTATATATGGCCCAGTGGTTCGGGCAGCGGACTCGCAGTCGTAGGATCGCGGTTTCGATTCCCAGACCGGACGTTGTGAGTGTTTATTGAGCGAAAACACCTAAAGCTCCACGAAGCTCCGGCAGGGGGTATTGGCGATCCCTGCTGTACTCTTTCGCCACAACTTTCTCTCACCCTTTCTTCTGTTGGCCTTCTCGCTTAGCCAGCGGGGTGGCGTCATTTGAAGGCTAAAACAATGCGAAGCACATTGTGACCAGCGATGTGTAGCAACATCTGATAGCCTGGTCGGTAACGTGATAACGTGATATATATATTATATTAGCCCCTTGTGGGTAGTAAGAAATATATATATATATATATATATATATATATATATATAATATATATATATATATATATATACATGTGAAACAGGTGGAAAAAAGAGTACTCAAATACCAGTGGTAGAGTAATATGCTTTATTTTAAGAGCAGCAAAAATTCAACAAAATCTGTTACTCTGAGTTTCTCGTGCCGTTCATCAGACAGTTTTTTCTACTAGCAAAAACTGTCTGATGAACGGCAACGAGAAACTCAGAGTAACAGATTTTGTTGAATTTTCTGCTGCTTAAATAAAGAATATATATATATAATATATATATATACATGCAATATTAGATATGTACATATATACACAAGGGTACTACATGAGTACCTATATCGCTAATGATAGAAGTCAAAAAATACTTCTGTACCACGGAATAGTCACAAATCTATTACAGACAGGGTAGGAAAAAATATCAGTGAACAATAATAATGTCTTACCTCAAATGGGTCAGAACAAGTAAATGCTGGTCAACTCGGGGTTCTTTTCCTTTTGAACGGCACATGTCAACACAATTTCTAATTAACTAAACACTTTAAAACTTCGTATACTGGTAGAATGTGTGAAAATAAAACATCTTTTTCTCTTGACTTTCTTGAGAAAATTGTAATTTTGTTTGTTTAACGTAGTTAAATTCTTCGAATTTTAACCAATGAATCGCCTCTAATTGAGCTAAAATCATTTGCTGCGTCTAAAACTGAGACAATACCCCCACCCTCACCCTAAATTTTTGTCTTTCGTTTTTTTTTTCTTAATCGTTAAACTAATTTAAGGATAACAATTAAGAAAAAAAAACGAAAGCAATGGAAAATAATTTAAACAATTAACAAACAAAATAATTCTATAATTTTATACACACGCTTTCCGTATACGTACGGAAAGCGTGTGTATAAAATTATAGAATTATTTTTCCGTATACGTACAGAAACGTGTGTATAAAATTATAGAATTATTTTGTTTGTTAATTGTTTAAATTATTTTCCATTGCTTTCGTTTTAGCCTTTCGTTTTTTTACACGCGTAACAATTAAATTAATTTATCAATTAAGAAAAAAAAAATTAGGGTTAGGGTTAGGATGAGGGTGAGGGTGAGGTTTAGGGTTAGTGACATGATGTTGTCTCTGTTTTAGACGCAGCAAATGATTTTAGCTCACTAGAGGCGATTCATTGGTTAAAAGATGACTATAACCACAATTTTCACTGACACAAAAACATACACACGCACACACACAAAACACACACACACACACACACACACACACACACACACACACACACACACACACACATATATATATATATATATATATACATATACATATATACGACAGGCTTCTTTCAGTTTCCGTCTACCAAATCCACTGACAAGGCTTTGGTCGGTCCGAGGCTATAGTAGAAGACACTTGCTCAAGGTGCCACGCAGTGGGACTGAACCCGGAACCATGTTGTTGGGAAGCAAGCTTCGTACCACAGAGCCACGCCTGCACATATATATAATATATATCTTTCACAACTATGCATATACCTATACATATGCATACATACATGCTTTTCAAAATGTGACCGCGTGTGTACCGTTGGTGATTTTTTTCCCTCTGTCTTCCCTTCTCTGGATCTTTCCTTCTCCTATGTTTCCGACGAAGAGCTCCGCTCGAAACGTTAAACCCTCCTTCTTTTCTTCTTTCCTGAGCGTCCAATAATACTTTATTTGTTCCACGTCCTCGCGTTGTTGTTTTTTTGTGCTTTCCTGTTTGGATTAACTTAACATACATACATACATACATGCACACATACATACATACATACATACATACTACATACATACATACATACATACATACATACATACATAATATATATATATATATATCTATATATATATATATATATACATATATATATATATATATACATATATATATATATATATATATATATATATACTATATATACATATATATATATATATATATACATATTATATATATATATATATACATATATATATATATATATATATATATATACATATATATATATATATTATATATATATATATATATATATATATATATACATATATAATATATCTATTATATATATAATATATATATATATATATATATATACATATATATATATATATATATATAATATATGTATATATACATATAGATATATATATGTATATATATGAATATATATAATATTATGTATATAGAATATATTCTATATATATATATATATATATATTCTATACTATATATATATATATATATATATATATATATATATATATATATATATATATATATAATATAGATATGTAGTTGTAGTTGAAGGGGTAAAATCAAGCCCAGCCAAAGTCAGTAGTGGCGTTCCGCAAGGCACTGTGCTGGGCCCACTTCTTTCATCATTTACATTAATGACATTAATGACATCATCAAGCACAGCAACATAAAAATCTTTGCAGATGAACTCCAAGCTACAGAAGGTCATAAATGAGGCGAGTGACCGGACATGCCTTCAGTCAGATCTACTGGCTGTTATCCAATGGGCAGAAAAAACAATATGCTGCTGAACGAGGATAAATTTGAGTATCCACTTTGGAAAAGAGGATGCCCTGAAACTCCCATACTCCCTTCCTTCAGGTGAAACTCTCGCGGCGTCCAACAACATCAGACTTGGGAGTAATTGTGGACAACAACGTAAGCTGGGCCACTCATATAAACACCAAAGTTGACATGGCCCGCAGAATGTGTCCGGATTCTCAGAACTTCCAGTCGAGAGATATCCACACCATTTCCTTCTCTCTCCACTTTTGCCGACCCCACCTTGAATACTGTTGTCCACTGTGTCTCCCCACACAATACAAGGTATCAAAAAAGTCGAAGCACCTCAAAGGGCAATCACAAAAAAGATAGATGGCATGACAGGCCTCGACTTTGGGGGTCGACTAGAAAAGCTAAAACTCTATTCTCTCCAACGTCGTCGTGAGCGCTACATCATCTGCATGATGTGGAAAATATTCCATCAGCATTGCCCAAATGATGTTGGCATCACCTTTAGGTACAATCCAAGGCTTGGGCCCCGTGCCATCCGCCCAAAACAAAAATCGCACTCTCATCTCATAACAACAATACGGCACAATTATTTCACCTCAATTGGCCCGCTCTCTTTAACATTACACCAAAACCATTAAAACAGAAACTGACCCTATAGGGTTCAAGAAGTCTTTGGACAGATTCCTTCAAGAAATCCCGGATAAACCCCCACACCCGGATATGTCTCTGTAAACAATAACTCTCTACTTGAGTGGGCCATAGTGCCCAAATTCTGACTTGAAAGACTTCACCAGGTGGTGCTATTAAGTTAGACATGGCCTGGGCCAATAATGGCCGAAACCTATCAAAGTATCAAAGTATCAAAGTATACATATACATATATAAGAATGTACACAGACTTGAATTGAATGTCACTTTTCCAGCAATCATTTTGATGTGGACACTTTTAGATAACAATAAGAGTTATTATAGCAAGCTGGTTTTATCTCGCACGTACACACACACACACACACACACACAGATGTTCAAAATTTCCCAAACATTGTTATATTCACAAAGAAACAAAAGAATATAAAACGAGGATTTTTTAGCATCTTTCGCGTCAATATGGAGAGGTTATAAGGTATGACGTATGCTAACCGATAAGATGCAGAAGTCGTTGCTACCGCTTATGTTGCTGCTAATATTGTTTATGTTGTTGCTTTCTGCCCAGATAAGTAGGAGTATGATCAAAGGTGTTTCAGCCATTATTCTCCTTCTGTCGAGTATTGCGTATCTAGACCTGCATTATCTATTGCGTACCTCCCCACCGCCAATGTTTGAAGCCTATGGAATGTAATTTGAGTGCGATTTGGCATTTATTTATAGCAAGGTCGAGCGATGACATGCATAAAGGCTGGCGAATATTTTTAATACTAAGGCCTAATTGCTAGTACGTAAGAACCAGTTCAGTGCATCTGTACGGAAAAAAAAAGTATTGGATTTTTAATTATGCAAACTCATAGGTATATAAGATATGTGAGGCGACGAGCTGGCAGAATCGTTAGCACGCCGGGCGAAATACTCAGCGGGATTTCGTCTGCCGTTACGTTCTGAGTTCAAATTCTGCCGAGATCGACTTTGCTTTTCATCCTTTCGGAGTCGATAAATTAAGTACCAGTTACGCACTGGGGTCGATGTAATCGACTTAATACCTATGTCTGTCCTTGTTTGTCCTCTCTGTGTTTAGCCCCTTGTGGGTAGTAAAGAAATAGGTATTTCGCCTGCTGTTACGTTCTGAGTTCAAATTCCGCCGAGGTCGACTTTGCCTGTCATCCTTTCGGGGTCTATTAAATAAGCACCAGGTACGCACTGGAGTAGATCTTATCAACTTAATCCGTTTGTCTTTCCTTGTTTGTCCTCTCTGTGTTTGGCCCCTTGTGGGTAGTAAAGAAATAGGTATTTCGTCTGCCGTTACGTTCTGAGTTCAAATTCTGCCGAGATCGACCTTGCCTTTCATCCTTTCGGGGTCGATTAAATAAGTACCAGCTACGCACTGGGGTAGATCTAATCAACTTAATCCGTTTGTCTTTCCTTGTTTGTCCTCTCTGTGTTTGGCCCCTTGTGGGCAGTAAAGAAATAGGTATTTCGCCTGCTGTTACGTTCTGAGTTCAAATTCCGCCGAGGTCGACTTTGCCTGTCATCTTTTCGGGGTCGATGTAATCGACTTAATCCGTTTATCTGTCCTTGTTTGTCCTCTCTCTGTTTAGCTCCTTGTAGGTAGTAAAGAAATAGGTATTTCGTCTACTGTTACGTTCTGAGTTCAAATTACGCCGAGGTCGACTTTGCTTTTCATCCTTTCGGGGTCTATTAAATAAGCACCAGGTACGCACTGGAGTAGATCTTATCAACTTAATCCGTTTGTCTTTCCTTGTTTGTCCTCTCTGTGTTTGGCCCCTTGTGGGCAGTAAAGAAATAGGTATTTCGCCTGCTGTTACGTTCTGAGTTCAAATTCCGCCGAGGTCGACTTTGCCTGTCATCTTTTCGGGGTCGATGTAATCGACTTAATCCGTTTATCTGTCCTTGTTTGTCCTCTCTCTGTTTGGCCCCTTGTAGGTAGTAAAGAAATAGGTATTTCGTCTACTGTTACGTTCTGAGTTCAAATTACGCCGAGGTCGACTTTGCTTTTCATCCTTTCGGGTCTATATAAATAAGCACCAGGTACGCACTGGAGTAGATCTTATCAACTTAATCCGTTTGTCTTTCCTTGTTTGTCCTCTCTGGGTTGGCCCCTTGTGGGCAGTAAAGAAATAGGTATTCGCCTGCTGTTACGTTCTGAGTTCAAATTCCGCCGAGGTCGACTTTGCCTGTCATCTTTTCGGGGTCGATGTAATCGACTTAATCCGTTTATCTGTCCTTGTTTGTCCTCTCTCTGTTTGGCCCCTTGTAGGTAGTAAAGAAATAGGTATTTCGTCTACTGTTACGTTCTGAGTTCAAATTACGCCGAGGTCGACTTTGCTTTTCATCCTTTCGGGGTCTATTAAATAAGCACCAGGTACGCACTGGAGTAGATCTTATCAACTTAATCCGTTTGTCTTTCCTTGTTTGTCCTCTCTGTGTTTGGCCCCTTGTGGGCAGTAAAGAAATAGGTATATATCATATATTGCTGTTATACTGATTTTCTCAGTACTGGTTTCAAATCCGACTGCAGTCAAAAGGTGCCGAATTTTTATGAAATATGTATAATTAAAGTCAGTGTTAAAGAGATCACTCTGGCATTACACATTCAACGATGAAAGTTAAGTATTGAGAATTAGAGAATTCTACTGTGTCCCCACGTAACTCAGCAGAAATGGACTTAGGGCCATATCACGTTGAAAGCAACGGTTCTCGTCCGATCACCGAAGTTAAGCAACGTCGGGTTTAGTTAGTACTTAGACGAGTGACCGCTTGGGAAACCTAGGTGATGTAAGCGTCACACATTTTTAATGGCGATGCTCCAGCACGGCCACAGCTCGTGAGCTGAAAGTAGATGAAATAAAATAAAAAGTGAAATAATATACCTCATGATATATAATAATATATACCTATATATAATAATATACCTATGTCTATCATTATTAATATTGTCTAGCGCTCTAGAGAGAGAGAGAGTGAGAGAGAGAAAGTCAATTGCCTACTTCACCAAATTCAGTACTGATGCCTTATAGATACAATAAGTTGTTGATGGTGATGGAGGATTCCAAAGAAGATAAGAGTTGTAGGTATTCTTCTCATTCGTATCTCTGCTTTGCGTCAAAACATTGCCGTATTATATACATAATATTGGAATTTAGCGTTGGGATTCAAAATTTAGTAGCTTAAGCTTTGCAGTAAAAGCTTTTACGCGCCCATAAAGAGGAAGTAGAAATATCTGTTAAATTGTAGCTAATGGAAACAGTCGCCATATTATATTAGCTTTAAATTTTGGCACCAAGACCCGAAAGTTCAGGGTCGGGCTACATCGATTATATCGACCCCATTTCTCTCAACTGGTCCTTATTTTATCAACCCCGAAAGTATGAAAAGCAATGTCGACCTCGGCGGAATTTTAACTCAGAACGTAAAGACTAAAGAAATAGGTATTTTGTCTGTCGTTACGTTCTGAGTTCAAATTCCGCCGAGGTCGACTTTGCCTTTCATCCTTTCGGGGTCGATTAAATAAGTACCAGTTACTCACTGGGGTCGATATAATCGACTTAATCCGTCTGTCTGTCCTTGTTTTTCCCCCCTGTGTGTAGCCCCATGTGGGCAGTAAAGAAATAACAAACATATAGACACACATACATATATACGATGGGCTTCTTTCAGATTACCGTCTACCAAATCCACTCACAAGTCTTTGGTCGGCCCTAGGCTATAGTAGAAGACACTTGCCCAAGGTACCACACAGTGGGACTGAACCCGGAACCATGTGGTTGATAATGAAGCTACGGAGACGAGAAACAGGAAGAAAGAGTGAGAGAAAGTTGGAGCGAAAGAGTACAACAGGGGTCGCCACCACCACCTGCGGGAGCCTCGTGGAGCTTTAGGTGTTTTCGCACAATAAACACGCACAACGCCCAGTCTCGCGATCGTCCGACCGCGAGTCCGCTGCCCTAACCATTGGGCCATTGCGCCTCCACTGTTGTTGTTGCTATTGTGGTTATTGCTGTTTACTGATAAAGGCCATGTTTCACAGGGCTATGCTTAGAATTTATTCCTTTCAGAATTGCTTTATTTGAAAAGAAAAAAAATTGTTTTTCGTTTTCCTTTTTTATCAACAAAAGACTTCAGAATACTCAATCTCCTAACATATTAATCTGTAATAGAAAAGAAGATTCGTCTTTAGACTTTTTTTTTGTGTATTGTACCCATATTTTTTTTTGTAAGCATTCATTTCGCTTCATTTATTAGTAGTTCAATATGACTAGCTATACTGTAGCGAGAAAAAAATTTTCCCACAAATTTTGTTGCAATAAAAATTACCCACCCAAAATTTTTGAAATTTTTGAAAACACAAAAGCTGATTTAAAATTTATAAATAGATAAACTAGAAAACATGGCAATTAAACAAACAGCTACAGAGAGATTCACAAGTTGACAAAATGAAAGCGAAAATTTAAATATCAGTAAAAAAAAACACAAACAAGAAGAGAAAGGCATGTTTTTCGTATTGTAGGTTAAAAGGTTCAAGGCATTGGTCAACCTCAAATATAGGGGTAATCATTAAAGGGATATCTCGCAAGCAATTGGGCCTTCTTACTTGAAACATCTATCAGAGAAAAGGTTAGAAAGAAGGTGACATGATTTTTGTCAACTTTCTTCTGGATAAAAGGAATTTTGGATCTTTTCGGTTTGAACGGCAGTTTTTTTAAATAATTTCCACGTAACTAAACACTTTTAAACTTCGTATACTGGTAGAATGTGTTTATAAAACATCTTTTTCTCTTGGCTTTATTGAGAAGCTTCTATAGTTTGTAGGATACTTGTTTTTTCTTCAATTTCTGCAATTTCAACCAATCAATGACGTCTATTGAGGTGAAAACATTCTGTGCCGTGTGAATATGTCCCTCATTTAAGAAACAGATTGGGTTTATTTACATTTCTGAAGAAAAAAAACATACCCTTCCCCCTCACCCCTAACCCTAACCCTAACTAACCCTAGCCCTAAAACAGATTGAAATGCAATAGATCGATACTAGGGTCATAATTATGGGTGACAATTTCATATGACACCGCTAGAAAAAACTGCCGTTCAAACCGAAAAGATCCGTTTTTTTTATGCTATTGAAAGAGGTGTTGGAGAAAACCCTGGCGGACGTATGTCACGATCTGTATTCTATCGACTTACAAGGACATATGATAAGGTGTCTCAGGTTTTTAACTCTTAAACGGCAGACATCATCAGTTAATTTTTCAAAAAATTCTATCTGGGTATGGCCATCATGAATTGACGCCCGAGCATCTACTTTGTCAAATGTTCCTGGGCGTAAGTAGCCCTTAACGGCGGAGGAAAAGAATATTCGACTATTTTTTAAAGGCCGCGAGCTGGCAGAAACGTTAGCAGGCCGGGCGAAATGCTTAGCGGTATTTCGTCTGCCGTTACGTTCTGAGTTCAAATTCCGCTAAAGTTGACTTTGCCTTTCATCCTTTCGGTGTCGATTAAATAACTACAAGTTACGCACTGAGGTCGATATAATCGACTTAATCCGTTTGTCTGTCCTTGTTTGTCCCCTCTGTATTTAGCCCCTTGTGGGTAGTAAAGAAATAGGTATTTCGGCTGTCTTACGTTCTGAGTTCAAAATCCGCCGAGGTCGACTTTGCCTTTCATCCTTTCGGGGCAGATTAAATAAGTACAAGTTACGCAGTGGTGTCGATATAATCGACTTAATCCGTTTGTCTGTCCTTGTTTGTCCCCTCTGTGTTTAGCCCCTTGTGAATAGTAATGAAATAAGTATTTCGTTTGCCGCCTCGTTCTGAGTTCAAATTCGGCTGAGGTCAACTTTGCCTTTCATCCTTTCGGGGTTGATACACTAAGTACCAATTGTGTACAGGGGTAGATCTAATCGACTGGCCCCGCTTCCCAAAAGAATATTTTTAGCAGGTGAGCTGGCTGAATCGTTAGTACACCGCACAAAATGCTTAACAGCTTTACCTTCGGAATTCAAATTCCGCTGAGGTCAATTTCATCGTTTTAGGGGTCGATAAAATAAATATCAGTTGAGCACAGGGGTTGATATAATAGATTAAATAAGTACTAGTTACGCACTGGGGTCGATGTAATCGACTTATTCCTTTTGTCTGTCCTTCTATGTTTAGCCCCTGTGGGCAATAAAGAAATAAATATCATCTCTTAACAACAGATCCCATAAAAAACACAACCAAAATTCCACTAATTATTACAGTTTTGATGCAGATTTTGTGAATAAATAATTAAACTGTTCCCATTAATATCGATTCCAGTAATTTAAAATCTAGGCAGCGTGGCCTATATTTATAGTAAAGATTGTTTACCAACATAACATGGCAGTCCTGTTTAGGACTAATATTGCTGTAATTTAGCCCCAGGAGACATCGTCTCCAGCTGGCTATACGACACGATCTCTGTCCTTATATTTTCGAACAAGGGAATCTAGCACCCCCAATCAGCTCAAAACAATATCTGTGTATCGCGATTTCTGGGTTATTTATCTTCATCAGCACAGAATAATTGCTCGGCTAGAGGAGACGCTGTCAAATTCCCGTGTCGTATAGCCAACCGGAGACGATATCTCCTGGGGCTAAATTACAGCAACACTCGTCCTAAACTAGGACTGCCATGTTACGTTGGCAAACAATCCTTACTACAAAGCACTGTTGCTGAATATCTCACGTTGTGAGATTTTAAAATAGTAATTTCCAAAGGCATATGTTTAATACAAAAAGAAAAAGGAAAAAAAAAAGCCATACTGCATGAAAACCGAAAATGCAACGAAACTGCTTTTACACACACAGGGACAGAATAGGACTAATTTTCGCTAACTGCATATGGAGAGGAAATGTTTATTTTGTTTTTCATCTGCTAACTTTTTGATGAATCATGCTTAATATTTATAGTAAACTACTTGAAGGAACGGCTGCTGTACATTACATTTTACAAGTCTTCATTTGCATTACACTGTTCCATTGCAATGCATTTCCCTGCAAAGTCATATTACACCGAATAAATAAAGAAAAACAAATAGATTTTATATCACCTCTCTCTTTCTCTCTCTCCCTCTCTCTCTCTCCTCTCTCTCTCTTTCCCATTTATATTTCTAAGGATATGTTTGTGTGCATGTGTATGTATGTGTGTGTGTGTGTGTGTGTTTGTGTGTGTGTGTGTGTTGAATAAAATGAGACAGCAAAGCCAAGGCAGTGTGAAATTTCTAGGAGATTTATAAAGAGGGAGGTAGCCTTACAGCTGTTTCAAGGATATAAAAGATATCCCATTATCAGAGACGATATGAGAGAGTTAAATAGAAGAAAATAGTAGAGCTCGATATAAGAAGTTATTTTGGAAAGGGAGAGATATAGGAAGTATAAAGGCAGATATGGGAATATAATAAAAATACAAGATGGATATTATAGTTGCAGTTCCATTATACAAGGAATGTGCTATGTAGAATGGGTAAAGAAGCTTCTTGTCTGTGGTATGTAAATTCCAATAGGAGATAATATTTTGTTATTATAAACGGATAGTGTGTAGATATTAATTCCACCTGCTGTTTATTCAAAGGGATCTTGTAGTGTAAATGAAATTTTTAGAATATAGTGGTGGGGGAAGTATATAGAGAGAAGAGAAGAGATAAGTATGTTAGAAGGAAGGAAAATTGCATTGGTCAAAAGGATTGGGGAGGAAAGAAGAAAGAAGAAAGAAAGAAAGAAAGAAGAGAAAATGAAAAAAGGAGTGTTAGACGGTGGTCAAGATATTGTGAGGGGGTGGGGAAGGGAGAGCTGTCCGTAGATAAAAGGAATAGGAGGAGGGATAACAGGAAGAGATAAGAATATCAGGAAGGAAGATGTGTGAGAAGTGGAAGGTAGAGTGATACGTTTGAAAGGCACTAAAATGGAGAGATAGATAAAGAATGTATTACGGATGGTGGTGGTGGTGGGAAAGATACTAAAATGAGTAGTAAAACTCAAAGAGGAGGGAGAGAATAAGAAAATACAATAGTCAAGTTTCTAGAAATAGACGTAGGCATTTATTGTACCAGCTAAAGTGATAGTGGAGAGCTAAAGTGATAGGGAAGGAAAGACAAGTATATATATATATATATAATAATAAATATTAGGGAATGAATCCAAAATTACAGGGAAAAAATCAGATTTAGGGTTAAATCCAATTTTATAGTAAAATATTATATAATATAATTCGAGACAAAACCACTATTTTAAAACCAAACAAGGAAAGACTTAATCAATACATAAAATTTTAATATAAATTAAATAAACCGCCACTACAAATGTTTCATGTCTGCTACCGACAATCTTCAGGTGGATTTTCGATCTAAAAATATAATTTAAAATAATTTAAAATAATAAAATAATAAAATTATCAATGAAAGAATATAAAAATCTATATATAATCTATATATAATTTAATTTATATTAAAATTTTATGTATTGATTAAGTCTTTCCTTGTTTGGTTTTAAAATAGTGGTTTTGTCTCGAATTATATTATATATATATATATATATAATATATATATATATATATATACATATATATATATACGCACATGCGCTCGCATAGATATATAAATGTGCACAGTTTACTTTTATATAGGCCCGTATACTCGCATATATACACATACATGTGTACCTAACACATATGCACACATGTACATACGTATATATATATATGTTAATTTAAAAATTAAAATTAAATATTTAAAAATTTTTGAAATTGGAAAATCAAGTAAAGTTGTTGGGGTTCACATATAAAGTTGTTGGAGTTCACAAATTCGGTATTTGTACAGTGTTCTTTATGTTGTTTGTTTTATTTTCCATTTGTGTCTTTCGTTGTTCGAAAGAATAGTTCATGTTCCATGTACTCGTGCTCCGTATGTTTTGTTGTGCACGTTTCGTGACGTCCTGTGCCCACATATGCATATATATATATATATATATATATATATATATATATATATATATATATTATATATATATATATATATATATATATATATATATATACGTATAAATGTAAGTTTGTACACATACGTATATATTGCATTAAAAATTGCCACAAAAACATGTCATTTTATGCTTTACAAAACAGACACGTTTTGTCAAATTACACCCTGGATTGTATAACTGCTTGCTGAAATATTATATAATCTTGTTAAAATCACGTCTCCAGTGATCCGCAAAGTTACAATGATTTGTATAAAATGCTCACCGAAAGTTTTAGTTTTCTAAATTATCATCAACATTATGAGTGTCAATGCAGTAGGATTTGTTAAGCAGTTTGTTAATGCAATTTATTACGTGCCTAGTATTCCGCGCTGCAACCTATCCCGGAGTTCGTTGTTTCGCTCTTATATCACTTTAATATTTATTTCTTTATTGCTCACAGTGGGCTAAACGTAGAAGGGAGTAACAAAGACAGAAAAAGGGATTAAGTCGAACACATCGATCCCAGTGCGTAACGGGTACTTATCTAATCGCCCCCGAAAGGATGGAAGGCAAAGTCAACCCCGGCGGATTTTACTTTAATATTAAAGTGTATATATATATTATATTATATATATATATATATATATATATATTTATGCATTCATACATACATTCATATATTGGGACATCACCAACGGTGCAAATAAATGAAATATGTAAACAAACGAGGGAAAAATGACTGAAATACGAAACAATGAAAGAAATGGCAGACAGGACAAGTTAACACAGAGAAGGGACCCT
>NW_021824199.1:15000-17500 GCF_006345805.1 Octopus sinensis | reverse complement strand
GAAGATGATGAAGAAACACAAAAGCTATAAAACAAATGAAATCCAAACAAAAATAGAACAGCAACGAGCCATGATAAAACGATGGCAAGAAAAGCCCTTCATGGTAAATACTGCACTAAACTAACGCAAAAAGAAATAGACAAAGAAAAATCCCAGTAATGGTTGAGAAGCTCAGGACTCAAAGCAGAAAAGGGGGTTTTAATTGCAGCACAAGACCAAAGCCTCCCCACCAGAAATTACCAAAAACATGTAATGAAAAGAAATATTATAAGTAACTGCAGAATATGTGGAGATGGACAAGAAACAATAAATCATATTATCTCTAGCTGCCCAGTCTGGCTAAGAAGGAATATATTCACAGACATGACAGAGTTGGAACCTACATACATTGGAAGCTATGCCAACATATGGAATAACAACAGAAAAAGATGGTATAGGCACACACCAGAAAAGGTCACAGAAACCGAGAAAGCAACCATACTCTGGGATATGCCGATACACACAGATAGAGAAATTAAGGCCAAAAGACCAGATATAGTTGTCAGAGATCATGAAGAAAAAATGCTTTCTAATTGATGTATCAATACCGGCAGATGACAACGTGTCTCTAAAAGAAATGGAGAAACTCTCAAAATACAAAGACCTGAAATAGAGGTAACTAGAATGTGGAACCTAAAAACAGAAACAATTCCTATCATAGTAGGTGCATTAGGCATGATAAAAATATTCAGACAAATACATAACAAAAAACACCAGGACTTACAAACACATATAACATACAGAAAATTGCACTACTAGGCACTGCACACATCCTAGCAGAACACTTTCCATACAATAACCATCAGAGCATCACAACAAATCACAGCACATACCCAAGGCAAACAGAGCTGCGCTCGGTAGTGAAGTGAAAGCACGCTATAAAAATAAAACTACTGAATAATAATAATAATAATAATAATAATAATAATAATAATAATAATAATAATAATAATAATAATAATAATAATAATAATAATAATAATTATAAAATAAAACTACTGAATAATAATAATAATAATAATAATAATGATTTTCGTATGTTTTGTTTGTTTGTTTTTTTTTTTAGACATTCACTAGTACAACACTAAATACAAAACCAAATATATGGCACACTAGGCATAACAACAACATGAACTTCCAACCTGTTGTCTCTTGAGGTATCTCGGTGAGACTTGGAGCCGACATGTACAAATGTAAAGCAAAAGTCAAACATATAATAATAATAATAATAATAATAATAATAATAATAATAATTATGTTTTCAAATTTTGGCATAACTCCGGCAATTTTGAGAGATGGAGTAGGTCCATTACTTCGATAGAAGCCTTTAAGTGGTACTTTTTTTATCGACCCCAAAATGATGAAAATTAAATTCGAAGGATTGTATTTGTAACGTGCAAATTTGCTGGTTGAATTCTTTGTTTGAAAATCGAGACTGATAGTTAAGCAAAGTATTCCTTTTCACAATATTTGTGTACGTATTCAATAACATCGGAGTTTTCTATATTTATTCTATGACACTTCTTTTTCCCCGAGTAGCATTGTATATTGTTTTTGCCAGATCGTCACGTCGCAAAAGAGGTAGTCTTTGATTAAATTTTAGGATGGCTGCGAATCACCTGTTTGTTTTCCGCAGAAAATCCATTGTCTTCACTGTTTGTTTTGTTGATTAGATATTTAGTAGAAATCTCCTGTTCTTGAAATAGAAATGCATAGCCTTCCAAGTGTGATGTAACGGTCACAAGACCAAGAGAGGCTTCGCTTCCTGTCAATCTTACTATCTTCTTCATGTCTACGAGTAACATTTGTTTATTTATTCATTTATGCATCCTTTTCAAGTCTAGCCAAGCTCATGGGCCCGGTTTCCAGTTTTCTGTGGATTATGTATTCACCCCCAGCTGGACGGGACATCTGTCCATCGCAGCGTTACTCAAGAAACAGGAAGAAAGAGAGAAAGTTAAGGTGAAAGAGCACAACAGGAGTCGCTACCACCCCCTGCCGGAGTCTCGAGGAGCTTTAGAAGTTTTCGTTCAATAAACACACATAACGCCCGGTCTGGGAATCGAAACCGTGATCCTCCCACTGCGCGTCCGCTGCCCCAAACACTGAGCCATTTCGCCTCCACGAGAAACATGCGCATTTCTTTTCTTTTTTGTATGCTAAGCGTTTCACTTCCAGTTCTTTGAGATATATTTGTCCGGTTGATTTGTGGTTGTATGGGAGGTCATCAAGAGGAGAGTACCTCATGAGGAGCTCACTTCCAACACGTAAGATATTGTTTTCTTCACTTTCCGGGATGAAGTTAATATATTTATTTTTGCATTAATGTTGCTGCTGCTGTTTAGCAAATGCTGCCTGAGAGAGACTCTATGAAACATTCAAAATCTGCCTGCACAAACCTGAAACCCCAACCACCATTTATATGTATGTATTTATGTATGTATGTAAATGTATACGTACG
>NW_021824199.1:2500-10000 GCF_006345805.1 Octopus sinensis | reverse complement strand
CCATCGACCTCAGTAGTCAACTGGTACTTATTTTATCGACAACGAAAGGATGAAAAGCAAAAGCCCTCGAAGAGATGAAGGGCGCCGGTATTCCGATATCACGTGGTTTCATTCTACTCGAAATCATCAGAGGGGAGGCATCCTGTCACTGCATCCCAGTCAAATTTCGCTGGTATTATATATAGACTATGAGTATTATATCGGAGACTGTCGTTGCAAATAACGAGCAGAATTATCATAAATTAAATTATTAGCAACGGAAGCAATATGAATAGCAAACGGAAGTTTCATATCCATCTTAAAGTAGATGGCTTGTTAGTTAGTTAGTAGTTAGTTAGTAGTTAGTTAGTTAGTTAGTTAGTTAGTTAGTTAGTTAGTTAGTTAGTTAATTTTTTGGCTCAAAAAGCAAAAAAGCAAGGCCATGTAGGGGGACATGGAGTTCGTGTAAAGAGTTCAGGCCACTTGTGGTCAAGGGAGACTTTGAACCGAGCGGTCGTCGGCATCTTCACCATCTCGTCCGGCATCTCATTTCCACGGATCCGCAACCCGGACGGAGAAAGCCCCTCTCCTTCGATTGAGATGAAATCGTCGCAGATAGAGCTTTTCCGAATGACCCCGCAGCCGACGCTCTGGAGCAGGAGTGAAGAACAGCTCTTTCGAGAGGTTACACTTTCCGCTTATGATGTTGTGAGCAAGAATGAGATCACCACGGCGTCGTCGTTTTTCTAGAGAATAAAGGTCGAGCGTCTTCAGCCTTTCTTCATAAGACAAATTCTTGCGACCAAGAACCATGCGGGTAGCCTGCTTCTAGACTCTTTAGAACACCGAATACTCCGGCATTAGCCGTGATATACCCTGTAATATAGGTGTTTGGCGCATAAAAGAATACACGCCGTTCGTAGCAGACGAGAGTCGTCTGTCATGGACGCCGGAACTCCCATGTCACGTAATTTCATGCAATGAGAAATCATCAGTGAGAATCGTCTGGTCACCGCTGTCATCAAAACGGGGGGAGAAGAGGAATCCCTTAACCTTCCTACCAACAACATACACAATATTTGTATTAGTTGTATTGTAGATGATAGCGGTTTGTCTGAAAAATACTTCACGGAGAATAGAAACTACAAGCTCATGGTTTATATCGATACAGAGTAGATATGAGTTACAGTTTAACGATGTCGTAATTGAAGATTAAATCTGCGAGATGGCTGTGAAAATGCAAAGAAATATTACCGGAACGTTTTTAACTGTGATCGCTTCTCTTTGATTCTGGGAAGAATCTCTCTGGGAATTTGTCATCAATAACAAGCAGATACAAGACATAACAAAATTGGCATCAACTTCAGTTTCAAAAAATGCGTCAAGAGCATTTTATAGAGAAGAGGGAAAAAATTCGGAATTGCATAATTCTCAAAAAGAACAAATACCTGAGAGAATTAGAGCAGATACTTCGAAGAAGACTTAGAAATTGCAAATCTAAAGGGACTAGAACATACAGAAGGAAGAAATATCTTAGAAGATTCATACTGCAAACTGAATTAAATGGTATTAGTGACGAATGCTAATAATATTGATACCGTAATAAGTATTAACTGTTAGAGTTTCCTCAACTGAAATTTATGTAGTATAACGACGGGGACTCTGGGATATTATCGGAATGTTTAAAATGCATCAACACAACACCGATGCAGAACTATAGTTACCGCAACACAAAGTTAATGAAGCATTTTGCAATTATAAAATACCACTTATGTTTATTATAAAATTATCTCGTACAGAAATACACGTAATATTTAATATAGAAATATCTAATATAGATAGAGTATAAGGCAATGATTATTGTAGGCAAGGCGGAAAGCTGGCAGAATCGTTAGCTCGACGGGCGAAATGCGTTCTGAGTTCAAATTCCGCCGAGGTCGACTTTGCCTTTCATCCTTTCGGGGTCGATAAATTAAGTACCAGCTACGCACTGGGATCGATATAATCGACTTAATCCGTTTGTCTGTCCTTGTTTGTCCCCTGTGTTTAGCTCCTTGTGGTTAGTAAAGAAATAGGTATATGGTAGAATCGTTAGCACGTCGGGCGAAATGCTTAGAGGTATTTCGTCTGCCGCTACGTTCTGAGTTCAAATTCCGCCGAGGTCGACTTTGCTTTTCATCCTTTCGGAGTCGATTAAATAAGTACCAGTTACGCACTGGGGTTGATGTAATCGACTTAATCCCTTTGTCTGTCCTTGTTTGTCCTCTCTCTCTGTGCTTAGCCCCTTGTGGGTAGTAAAGAAATAGGTATTTCGTCTGTCTTTACATTCTGAGTTCAAATTCCGCTGAATTCGACTTCGCTAAATATAGAGTTGACAAACAAGGACAGACAAAGGGATTAAGTCGATTACTTCGACTCCAATGCGTAACTGGTACTTATTCAATCGATCACGAAAGGATAAAAGGCAAAGTCGACTTCAGCGGAATTTGAACTCAGAATGTAAAGACAGACGAAATACCTATTTTCGGTGTCTACTAAATAAGTACCTGGGAATCTTGCAGCAAAATGTAATAACGGTTGCCTCTGAGTCTAGTGGGTGTGGTCTAAGGACTTTACCACTCAAGCCGCCCCCCTGGAGTATTAGTCAGTGAAGATGGATGAATGAAGGGATGGATGAAGAACGAATGTCCTAGAGTTTACCAAACAAGGATCTTTCTGCTCTGTTGATTGTCATTAGTTTAATATCTTAAGATTTACACATTTGTACATAAAACAAGGATTTAAGAAATATTACTGGATTAACTTTTTATTCTACTTTCTAAATTTTAATAAATTCAGAAAATATTACACCACTGACACGATGAAATACTAACAAGCATCTCAAAACCACGTTATGTGTGTGAATAATTGCTTTATGGTGCTAGGGACAATCTTACAAACACCTCAGGGATTTTTTAATGAGGAAATAGATTTTTAAGTGAACTAAACTATGGATGAGACCGAGGCATAAAACGGATCTTTTTCGTGATTTGTTTGAATTTTTTTTTGCATTAAACTAATGATATAGTTAGATCCATTATAACTGATTAGTTTTCGTTCAAAGCGATATCATAAAACAAGTCATTAACATCGATGCACATAGAGCGGTTTGGTGGTAAGTGCCACTACAAAACGCTCAGAGCTAATGCTTCACTTTAAAATTCCTGCCGATTTATATACATACGAATATACATGTATCTATGTGTGCCTGCATGTATGTATGTATGTATGTATGTATGTATGTATGTATGTATGTATGTATGTGTGTATGTATGTATGTTTGTGTGTATGTATGTATGTGCGTTTATATGTATATATGTTTATATATATATATATATATATATATGTGTTTGTATATACGCGTTTGCATATACTTATATATATATATATATATATGTATGTATGTATGTGTATGCATCTATCTATCTATATATATATATATATGTATGTATGTAGTATGTATATATATGTATATATCTATATTTGTTTTTTTGGGGGGGTAAATTCCAACTACACACACACATATATATGTGTCTCTTTTTATATATATATATATATGTGTGTGTGTGTGTGTAGTTGGAATTTACAAATAAAAAAAGACGAAGACAGGGGTTATAGATGCTGGAAAATCATTAAAATGTGACAACCGATGCAAACTCTATGGAGTTGCCACCGAAGATATCATCCACGTCATAAGCAGTTGTCTGAAAATATCATCACGGTATAATCTACCGATGAAATATAATTTTGCAACTAGGATACTTTATATTGAAATCCGTCGGAAGGATAACTCCGAGGACAAAGAAATAATAAACCACATGTATAGTCGAAGCCGTAGCTATGCATAATAAAAAGGAAAACTGGTAGAATGTCCCATTGAAATCCTCAATAAAATATAAACACAATAGAACTGATATAATGATTTGGAATAGAGAAGAGAAACTGTGCACAGTTGTGGAAATTAGCTGCCCAACGGATATTAACATATAGCTGAAGATCAGTGAGAAAGAGAATACGTACGCTGAATTGTATTGAACAATCTACAGTTGCTTATCCAGATTAGAAGTTCAGTTTAATACCTGTAATTATCGAGGCGCTGGGGTATGTAACACACTGCCTAAATACCAATCTCGAGAAATTACGTTTCTCAAATCCAGAAAAGAGATAGCTAGTTCGAAGACTACAGATCCAGTCCATCACTGGAACTGTAAAAATCTGTGAAACATTCTCGGAGTTTACCATTTAAATGTATGACCATGTATAGATATGCAACTATATGCATGACAATACGTACATAAAATAAAACATACAAATTTGTACATACACATACGTGCATGCATGCATACATACATACATACATACATACATACAAACATACATTCATATATCAAAGCAAACAACCAAACAAAAACACCCTGTTGTTGGTGTTGAAATTCCAATGAACCTTGGATCTAGGTTAGAAACCGGTTCTTTCTCTACTGGCAAGGAAGCTTGAACTAAAACTGAATAATGACATACATACATATATATATATATATACACATACATGCATTTATATATATATTATATATATATATATATATATATATATATATATCTGTGTGTCTGTGTGTGTGTGTACATATTACATATTTATATAAACACAAACGCATACACATATATATATAAACTCGTGAGACCGCCTGTGTTTGTTCGTGTTAAAAACGACGTAATTCTAATTTGTTCAAAATGGTAAAATCAGTTCTCAGTAAATTTAACTTTTGTACAGCTTGTTTGTATCATTGTTTTCGAAAGATTGTGCCACATACATTTTGCTGACTTCTTCCGAAAGCCAGGAAAATTACATCATAAATTCTTTCTCAATATTCTTTGATTGTAACGTTGTACTGATATCAAATCTCCGAAATATCAACTTCTTTTGATCAAAGCCAACACTTTCCGGTACGTCTCCTAAGTTTTGTCTTATCAAATCTTGTTATCTCATTGCAGACTTTGAATAATGTTGTTGATTTAGTTTTAGCATTATTGGAATATAACGAGCTGTGTCTTCGTTTGTTGTGTAAATTATTCAACGGATATTGTGTATATATATATTTTATTATAGAGAAAAACATTTATATATATATATATATATATCATATATATATATATATATATATCATATATATATATATATATATTATATATATATATATATCTATATATATATATATATATATATAATATATATATATATACATATATATATATATGTACACGTATATGTGGATAGATAGATATAGAGAGATACATTAACATGTTTATATACAAGTATAGCTTTATATATGCTTATAGACATGTAGACGTATCTATGTGTGAATGAGCATGTTTGTGTATGTCTCTGCCTGTCATATGGTTTCCATGTCTCATAATTAATGCTTCGTTTGTGTATTTGATATATTTCAAATCCAGATAACATTCTGAAAGCCAAGCACGCCCACAGAGACATCCACGTACATACGCATACAACCAAGCATACATAAGCATATACTTACACACATGCATAAATTGTGTATATGTATGTGTGTGTATGTGTGTGCTCGTGCGAGTGGGTTTGTGTATGTATATTCAAGTATACACACACCAATGTATATATATATATATATATATATATAAGGTGGTGGAGTGGCTGTGTGCTAAGTAGCTTGCGTACCAACCAATGGTTCTGGGTTCTATCCCATTGCATGGCACCCTGGACAATTGTCTTCTCTACAATCCCGGGCCGATCAAAGCCTTGTGAGAGAATTTGGTGGACGAAAACTGAGAGAAGACCGCCGTATATATATATATATTTTTTTTTTTTTTTTTTTTTTACTTCTTTCAGTCATTTGACTGCGGCCATGCTGGAGCATCGCCTTTTAGTCGAGCAAATCGACCCCGGGACTTATTCTTTGTAAACCCAGTACTTATTCTATCGGTCTCTTTTGCCGAACCGCTAAGTGACGGGGACGCAAACACACCAGCATCGGTTGTCAAGCAATGCTAGGGGGACAAACACAGACACACAAACACACACACACACACATATACATATATATACATATATACGACAGGCTTCTTTCAGTTTCCGTCTACCAAATCCACTCACAAGGCATTGGTCGGCCCGAGGCTATAGCAGAAGACACTTGCCCAAGATGCCACGCAGTGGGACTGAACCCGGAACCATGTGGTTGGTTAGCAAGCTACTTACCACACAGCCACTCCTGCGCCTATATATATATATATATATATATATATATATATATATATAATATATATATATATATATATATGTATATGTGTGTATGTGTGTGAGTATGTATATGTGTGCGTGTGTGTGTGCGTATTTCTGTCTGTGTTTGTCCCCTCAACATCGTTTGTCAACCGCTGGTGTAGTTACGTGTATTTTGCCTGCATTTTAGAAGTGACAGTTCTCTGAAAGTTTTCTAGTCTTGTGAACATCGCAAGTATTGCCTGTATATATATGGAGATTAGACATCCTTATAAAATATCTTGTATACGATTCTATCATCTGCAGCATAATTTATTGCACACATAAACTAAACAGTGAGCAGAAATCTCGAGAAGTACGTGGAACATATAGGCACTGCAATAAGGGTGGAGCACCTGCAGAACACAGCACAGCTTCGAACTGCTCTAATAATCCGGAAGGTGCTCGAAAAATAAGAGATGTTACCTTAGTTCTCTGGTAGTGAACAGCTGACAGTGTAGTACATCTCCAGCGTTATAATGATGATGATGACGACGACGACAGCGATGATGATGAGGAGGAGGAGGATGATGATGATGACAACGACGACGATGATGGTGATGATAATAACGATGATGATGATTCGAGCAAAAGATATTACAGTCACAAAGATAAAAATTCACCGCCCAAGACCTCATACACCATCGAAAGTAAAAAAAGATGCCCAAACAATTATTTCGTGGTATGGAAAACACAATGTCCTTTTGATAACACTGCTACACACAGGTTTCTGTATGCAACGCAGTAGCTACTGTAAATTAACGCTCAACATATCCAATAAAATTATCACTACGTTGACCAATACTACTCATTCTCCAATTGTGCTACAGAATTAATATCTAACATTACAAGACGAATATCTTCCTTACTGTGACAACACCCGAAAAGCTGACATTATAACTCCAACAGCGTATACAGCTTATTTACTACGCAACTGCCAACTAAAGATATATAGCTGTCCACGTCGTTTGTAGTTTCCCCAATCTCCGACCGACACCAGAGCCACAAAATCCATCATTGATACGGGCAACGCACAGGATAACACAACAGGAATCAAGCAGGATACCACAACAGGAAGCAGACACCATAAGATAACAGGCACCAAACAGGATAGAACAGCAGGAACCACAGAGTATAACACATCAGGAACCACACAGGATAACACAGAAGGAAACACGGAGGATACCACAACA
>NW_021824198.1:0-19581 GCF_006345805.1 Octopus sinensis | reverse complement strand
TCATATTATATATGAATGAGAAGTAGGTATTCAGAGCTCTTTAATTATAAACCAGGTTCTATGCATACACACACACACACACACACAAACACACACACACACACAAAAGTAGATATATAGCTGAAAATATATACATTATACAGGCATACATACGTATGTATGAGTGTATATATAAGTGTCCTTATGAGACCATAAGCGCATGTGTATTTACACAGATGCGTATCCCTGTGTAAGTAGACTCACCTGGCAGTCCACTCAGCTGGCAAAAATGAGTTGTACTTGTATTTCAAAGGGTCAGCCTTGTCACTCTCTGTGTCACGCTGATTATCCCCGAGAACTACGTTAAGGGTACACGTGTCTGTGGAATGCTCAGCCATTTGCACGTTAATTTCACGAGCAAGCTGTTCCGTTGATCGTATCAGCTGGGACCCTCGTCGTCGTAACCGGCGGAGTCTTCTAAGTAGACTCACCTCTCAGCTACCCTATGGTTTTATTGCTCAATTACCTTGCAGGATCTAAATTCTTATCTTCATCTCAGTAATGCGAATCCCGCTAGGGTTGAATTAATTTATGTATCGACCTCTACGGATCGATAAATTCTAATAACAATCATCTATTGGTTTCATTACAATAGATTATTAAAGAAATTTGGCTTGTACGTATATTTAAATTTATTATTATTATTATTATTGCTGCTGCTGCTGCTACTACTACTACTATACTACTACTACTACTACTACTACTACTACTACTACTACTACTATTATTATTATTATTATTATTATTATTATTATTATTATTATTATTATTATAATCGAGGCAGTGAGCTGGCAGAATCGTTAGCACGCCGGGCGAAATGCTTAGCGGTATTTCGACTGCGTTACGTTGTGAGTTCAAATTCCGCCGAGGTCGACTTTGCCTTTCATCCTTTCGGGGTCGATAAATTAAGTACCAGTTGAGTCGATGTAATCGACTTAATACCTATGTCTGTCCTTGTTTGTCCCCTCTGTGTTTATCCCCTTGTGGGTAATAAAGAAATAGAAATAGGTATTTCGACTGCCGCTACGTTCTGAGTTCAAATTCCGCCGAGGTCAACTTTGCCTTTCATCCTTTCGAGGTCGATTAAATAAGTACCAGTTAAGCACTGGGGTCGATGTAATCGGCTTAATCCCTTTCTCTGTCCTTGTTTGTCCTCTCTGTGTTTAGCTCCTTGTTGGTAGTAAAGAAATAGGTGTTTCGTCTGTCTTCACGATCTTTGTTCAAATTCCACCGAGGCCGACTTTACGCTTCATCCGTTCGATATCGATAAAATAAGTGCCAGCTGACTAATGAGGTCAATGGAATCGACTTAACCCCTCTCCCGAAATAAATGATAACCAGCATTTTGCGGAAAAAATATCCACGTTTCCGACAAATATTTCCTCAGCCGCCTATTGCAGCCTTTAGACGGTATAACGATCCAAGAGAACTATTATCCTTTCCTTCTGGTTCCAAGAAAGCTAAAATTGGAGTTTCTGCATGAACCTTGAAAAACAGTCACAAGGAAGGTAAGTCCTGTTCATTGTGCAACAACAAGTGTGAAGAGAATTCCAACAGCGATTACAACAGAAACGTTATGATTTACACAGAAGTTGGGGCGTGTCATGATCATCACTGTTCGACCGTGGTCGAGACAATGGAATTTACCTTGCTACGCCAGACTTCACAGTCCATCGTAGCATTACGGAGGTTCTGTTGCTGGATGCCTGTATCCCTGGAGATTACATCAGGGTAGGAGAGTGTGCGCCCTCTGGTACCGCGAGTAGATGTCTTCCAGAGGAGAAGGGTAGAAATTGCCTCGTTTTCAGCTCTACAACAATGTCCAGTAAACTGGACTCTCCTACCTTTCACAAGAGATGACACAGGTGGTAGTTTCCCATATATTTGCATTTTGGTTGGATGACGCTTCCACGAGAGATTTTGAACTCTCATAAGGAGGCGAGTGTAAGTTCCATCCAACCGCCTCTCAAGCTTCTTTGATAACGTCCAGGTTTCTGAGCCATATAGTAGAATTGGTTCGACTGTGGCTTTGAAGATTTCAAGTTTGAAGTCTCTACTTAGATTTGATGGCCAGATCTTATGCATATCATTATGAGGCGTGTAGAGATTCCCATTTGGTGTACGCAGCAGAATGCACGAAACACAACTTGTTTTATGTTGGCTGAGCAAGAGAACAATTAAACAAAAGATGCAATTGGCATAGGTATGATGTCAGGTAAATTAACAGCAGTTCTTCAGAACTTGCTGAGCAATTTGCCTCAATCAGTTGTAATTTTGAAAAAGACTTTTGAAAGTGCATATTCTCAGAAAATATTCTGAATCTGCTACACTTTCAGTACTCAAAATGCTTGAGGGGAAATATGCTTGAAAGGATGAATAAAATGACACGAGAATTTCATCAAATTTACACAAAACTGTTTGATTAAATATTCTTCTTTTTTCTTTGCTTTTTTTCACTTTTTTCCTTTTTTTTATTTTTGCCAGTTGTAAGCTTGAAAATTGAAGACCGATAATGTCATTCCATCAACGTGGGAACGCTGGTTGTCCTCTTTCAAATTTTAAATTTGGATTTTTATAATTTTCAACTTCGATGTATCACTTTTCATTTTAAACTTGACAAAGACAGGTAAACTGTCGAAATATCGTTCAACCAATAAACTACCTATTGTAATCACATCGCGCTCTTCGCCTTGTGTATTTACCTTTGTGAAGAGTTAAGTTTATCGTTTTAAAATATGATAATTATAATAATAATAATAATAATAATAATAATAATAATAATAATAATAATTCGTTCGTTTATTGGCCACAAGGGCTAACAAAAATCAATTAAAACATAAAGGGACAAAACACAGAACGAAAGTAACAGAGGGTTTTGTCCGTTTGAAAATGTCCGTGTACAAAAGCAGGATAACAACGAAATGTAAGTAACAATTAAAACTCCCAATAGGGGGAGGCGCTTCGAAAGGTTACTCATGGAAAAAATCCCATAAAAGCCACGGGAGCCAGGTCAAAAGTGGGGTAGAGAGCCCCTTTCTCCTTTTATATTTCCTTTTAATTTTCACAGGTATATCCTCAGAATTGGTCCGTTCATACTGGCCATTCTTGCGACATTTACTAGCACTCAGAGAGCAAACCTCCGCCAAGACAACACCAACGTCCTCTCAACGATTAGTCGGAGATGATATTTAAAATGAGAATATCTGAAAGAAATTCGACTGCTCTCACAAACGAGAATATTAAAAATGAAACCGATCAGTCTAAAAAATTAAGTAAAAATAAGACCCGGAAAAATAATCCAGAATCCTTGTCTGGTACCTGATCGATCCCAGTAGTAGTCAGGGAATGTGAAGGTAGGTGTGCGGGCTGTGTTTGTAATGCTGTGTGTATATCGTCTGCAATGGAAACAGGGACAAATTTCCCTATGAAGGCCTTTTTTAGTCTATCTACTGGTATGTTGTCTTTACAACCATTATGGTCTATAGCATAAAATTTATCCGTGCGTAATAGAAAACGGACAGGACCTGCATTTGGTGTTGTTAACGGAAGCTTAACAACATCGTTATGCACAAAAACGTGAGTCCAAGAAGTAAAGCTTCCTTCAAGGCAGAGCTAGAAATGCAGTTGTCAAGTAGGTAAGAGATTTTAAACAGGAGCAATATATTCAAAATTGGTAAAACCAAAAATTGTCGAGGATAAATTAAATCTATTATTGTTACTGAATGCAAGCAATAATAAATCTCTGAACGAGGTATAAACTGTAACTGCTGGAGACGATGTTCTCCTGGGGCTACAAGCTACAGTAACACCCACCCTTAGTGGTTAGCCATATTGAGATGGCTAGTATACCTTACGTTGTCGTGCAGTTACTGTTTATACCTCGTTTAGAGATTTATTATTGCTTGCATACAGTTTTTTGAGATCAGTGACGAAAAGTTACTGGAAAAACGATATAAGTATTTGCATTGGGACCCCTTTCATCGAAAACCGGTGATTGTCGTACGCTGATGACAGGTCAAAACCTAGAAACTGCAGTCCGTGCGTATCACTTAGGTTGACGAGGGAAGGATGACCTCCCTTTGCAAATGCCATAAGGGCACAGAAAGTGTGCCTAAAGCCAGCTGGAGACGATATTCTCCTGGGACTACAAGCTACAGTAACACCCACCCTTAGTGGTTAGCCATATTGAGATGGCAAGTATACCTCACATTGTTACTGAATATATTAGTGTTATTTAATTTCTGAACGGTTTTTCTGCCGTTTGTTTATGTAATTTGATTTATTTATCTATCAGTTTCTACTGAGAGAGAGACGCGAGTAAAATTAATAATAGAGAAACGAAAATAAAACTTTGGAAACAGCAATGCCGCCATAAGTTTCGTGGAAACCATGAGCGTGCTTTCAAGGGAGATGATCAGAGAAAGACTTGAAAGTCAACGTAAGACCGTAATACTTCGTGTAAATTAATATAACAAATAATCCAGAATCCTTGTCCGGCATCAGATCGATCCCAAAATGTAATCAATTCGTGCCAGTCACAAGGCCAAACATCCCTGAAAGTTTAGCTCGAATCCATCCAGCGGTTCTTGAGATATCTTGTCCACGGAGAAATAAACAAACACGACTGAAAAGCAATACCTCCGACTACGCTAAGGCGGAGGTACTATACTACTACTACTACTATACTACTACTACTACTATACTACTACTACTACTACTACTAATAATAATAATAATAATAATAATAATAATAATAATAATAATACAGAAGCCTCTGTATGGACAGTATTTACTTCAAAGCCGAAATGCTGATGTAGACCAAGCAACAACCCATCCGTGGATGAGAAGCTCAGGGCTGAAAGCAGAGACTGAAGGTTTCATAGTGGCGGCATATTTCAAAGCTTGCTTACCAAAAACTACCAGGCTAACCTTCTTATAAACAGTTCTGACCCTAAATGTAGATACTGCGATAAATTTGATGAAATAATAGTCCATCGCATCTTGGGATGTCCTGTGCTGACACCAAACGAATACAAAAATCGCCACGATATGGATAAGAAAGTATTTGCTTTGGAAAATATTAAAAAACTACAAAATCAGCACTCCTGTTAACTGGTATGAACAAGGCCAAACATTTCAAGGCAGGGGTAGGTCGATTACGTCGATCCCAGTATTCAGCTGGTACTTATTTTATCGACTCCGAAAGAATAAAAGGCAAAGTCAACCTTGGTGGAATTTGAACTCAGAATGGTAGGCATTTCTTCCGGCGTGCTAACGATTCTACCAGCGAGCGCGCCGCCTAACATGATGATGAAGATAATGGTAATGATGACGATCATGGTGATGGGGGTTGACGAACATGATGGTGAGGACGATCACTACGACGATGACGACGATAACAATAGTAATAATTATAATATAATAATAATAATAATAATAATAATAATAATAATAATAATAATAATAATAACAATAATAATAATAATAATAATAATAATAATAATAATAATAATAACAACAACAATAATAATAATAAATATTAATAATAATAAAAGAAATAATAATAAAATTCGTAGCTGTTGTTGGTGTTGTAACCGATAATGATTAATGATTGATCTGGCGGAACCTTCCGTTCTGATTAGTGACCCAACATAATAATTACTGGTGAGCAGTCGTGTGTGACATGTTAGTCTCCGTCACGAATATACTAGGGCTGGTAGGTTTTTCTTTTTTAGAACATCATGCACACACACATCCACACACACACACACATCCACACCTACACCTACACATACACTCATGTATGTATTTGTATATACATATATATATAAATTTTTATGTATATATATATACTTACACAATATAGAAGATAATATACATATATATATATTCATACAATACTATATAAAATATATTTATGTAGTCATACACATAAGCATATGTAAGCTTATATATATATGCATATATATATATATATATATAATATATATATATATGCATACATACATGCATATATATCTATGTATGTATTTATTAATATTTATAAGTATATATATAAACATGCATATATATATATATATATACATATATATATATATATATATATATATATATATAATATAATATATTTACATTTATGTATATTTGTACTTATATAAATTTATCACAGTGTTTGTTTTCCCAGTATATGTAGGTGTGTGTATCTATGTATTTATGCGTGTGTGTATTTGTGCACGTGTGTGTGTGTGGGACTGTGAGAGAGAGGAAGAGAGAGAGAGAGATACTAATGTTATTTACGCGTGATCAATCTCAAAACGCAATCAGGAAACCGAAGTCCATGTCCCTACTCACTTGTTGATATTCGGAACAACTTCACTTAATTAACAGCGATAATGGCCTTCGTCGAGACATTTGACACCACTTAGTCACATTACAATATCTCTGCATATAATATCCGATCGCCGGAATATACACATAAGCATATTCATTCGCGCTTTATACACGCTCACACGCTCTGTACACACTGGAATATTATTTATATTATCATCCTTATAATTTTATATATATATATATATATATATATATATATATAATATATATACCAATTAAGGACTGAACACGAAAAAGTGGACAGTCAACATGCTAGATATAGACGTCAAATCGCCATTCTCCACAAAAAGTCTATGTTCTCAGATCAAACTCACACACAAAACCAAAACAATAAACAAGTGAAAAATATACGAAATAAATATTTACCCATGTACTAAATTTAGTTTCGGCTGTTATTTTCCGCAAGGAAAAGTGCAGCCATCATCAGCATGGTCCCATATAAAATGTAATTTGCTTACTAAATGCCAACACGATACCGAAATATCGCGTGCATGGAGTACGGCTATTACATTTGAAATATATATTTCAAATGTCTCTAATTTTGGCGCGATGAGACCCGAGAAAACTAGCCTGCAGCTAATAGTTAGCAGCAGTTAATTTATCGGTTAGAGAACAAATATTTATATAAAATTAAATTTAGGGTAAAAATTGATATTTATCAATTAGAACCAGTGGTCTAGCATATTAAAGAAAGAATCCGAAGATTAAAATATTTATATATACCAATTAAGGACTGAACACGAAAAAGTGGACAGTCAACATGCTAGATATATACATATATAAAATTATAAGGATGATAATATAAATAATATTTATGTAATGCCTTGTATTCCAGTGTGTACAGAGCGTGTGAGCGTGTATAGAGCGCGAATGAATATGCTTATATATATAGGCAAATCAAAGAGTGAAAAACATAAACCAAAACATAGAAATAAAATTAATTAATATAATATACAAAATATATATAATATAAAATTCAAAATTTTAATTATTTACATTATAGTTAAAAATTAAAAATTACAAAAATTTTTAAATTATTAATCTATACTGCTAGCACTCACTGTGCACGCAACCGCGTGCTGACATCTATTGGCGTGCTATAGAACTAGTCCAGGAATATTTTGATACCCCCTCGTATATGATGCATGGACAGGAATACATGTCCTGTGTCTTACATGTCATACACAGCAGAGGTACAATGTTAAACTAAGACAGGTATTAACTCCCCTTAAACCTTGGCAAATTCAATTCATTTGTCATATATTTGTCCTAAACGTCTTCGTTTCCAGACTTTCATTGAGTCCTTGTTTAATACGTTCTGAGTAATATAAATATTTCCTTTCTTATATCCCGTGTTACTCTGGTAGGTGGAAAACATTGAGAATGTATATCATAAACAATGCATGAACACCAGAGCAACATGTGATACAGAACAATAAACTAAGGCACATGTCCTGTACAATACACGAATTAATATTTTTATTCTAAATTTACTCTTGGATCCTATGTTTCTTGAAGCAAACTCGTCTGTTGAAACATATTTTGTTGTATCTCAAGAGGGTCGTTTTGCCAATAATGAATACACTCCCTGGTTCTATTTCATTTTTTCGGTTTAATAAGTTTAACTTACGAAACAACTCACATCTACCATGATGCATCCATTAATTTCAGCGTACGCTAATTTTGGTGGGTACTCTTCCACTCTATTACTTGTTTCAGTCATTTGACTGCGACCATGCTAGAGCACCGCTTTTTTTAGTCGAGCAAATTGACCCCAGGACTTATTCTTTGTAAGCCTAGTACTTAGTCTATCGCTCCCATTTTGCCGAACAGCTAAGTAACGGGGACGTAAACACACCACTATCAGTTGTCAAGCGATGTTGGGGGACAAACACAGACACACAAACATACACACACACACAAACACACACACACACACACACATATATATATTATATATACATATACATATATACGACGAGCTTCTTACAGTTTCCGTCTACTAAATGCACTCACAAAGCTTTGGTCGGCCCAAGACTATAGTAGAAGACACTTGCCCAAAGTGCCACGCAGTGTGAATGAACCAAGAACCATGTGGTTGGTAAGCAAGCTACTTACCACAAAGCCACTCCTGTTGTTGTATTTTTTTTTTTTTTGTAACAAGTTCTGATAAAGCAACGTCCCTAACTGACCATATAAAGAAACTGCATTACATATATCACTAAGTTACTACAAACAAACACGTTTTGAAGCAACGCAAAATTAATCACCCTAGAAATGTAGAAACAATTGTAAGCTATGAAACAGAAATGATAACACAAACACCACACACACACACGTGCACACACTCACACACACACACACACACGCGCGCACACACGTGCGTACATCTCCGTTTAATTATACCGTTGCATCATAAGTCACGCGTGTGCGATGTACCATAAAATTGACAGAGACTGCAACATATAGACCAATGTACACACTATGCACGTGTCCTTTCATGCATGTGCGCGTGTATACATATGTATATAAACATATTTCTCATTCTTTTTCTCGCTCACCCAATATGTATGACACGAGTGTGTGGATATGTATATATCTTTGCAGACATCATATATATATATATATATATATATAATATATATATATATATATATATATATATGATTATATATATATATATATATATATATATATATATATATATATAATATATATATATATGATTATATATATATATATATATATATATTATAAATATATAATATTATATATATATAATATAATATATATAATATATATATATATATATATATATGATTTGATTTTTCCAGTTTCAGCTCATGAGCTGTGGCCATGCTGGGGCACCGCCATTTGGTTTGTTACATGATTTTACCTCACGAATGCTTTTTAGCAACTGCCATTTGGTGCATGAGAGAGTTCAATGCAGCTGCCCTCATCTGCACCTCCTGCCGTGAAGTTGGTTCATCCGGGACACCTGACAGGAAGAGATCCAGTCCTACTTTAAAGACATCCGCATCTACACCATGCAGGTCCCTCAGGTTCTTCGGGAGGGTATTGAAGAGCTGTGGGCCTCTGAAGCCCAGGCTATCACAGTATCTTGTCCTACATCTTGATGGCAAATTTGGAGTCCTTGGTACCACGCAGTGGCGCCCGGTTCTGGCATTTGTGTGACTCTCGATGCCAAAGTTTGGGACAAGTCCTTCCAGGATCTTCCAGATATATATTATGGCATATCTTTCTCGCCTACGCTCCAAGGAATAGAGTTTTAATCTCTTGAGTCTTTCCCAGTAGCTTATATGCTGCACAGAGGCTATCTTCTTCGTGTAGCTTCGTTGGATCGCCTCAAGTTCTGTGATCAACTTGACACTGAATGGTGACCATAGCTGAGAGCAATAGTCAAAGTGGCTTTGGACAAGTGTCTTCCAGAGGACCATCATGGTTTCTTGTTCTCTTGTTCTAAAGGTTCTAAGAATCCATCCGGCCAGCCGTCTACATTTCATTGCTAGTTTAGCAACATGTACATGAAAGATTGCGTCATCACTCATGTGAATACCCAGGTCACGCACTGATTGTGCCTCTGGGATTGCAATCCCTCCGGGTCCAGTGTATTCATTGGGTATTGCATTCAGTTTTGCATGCTGATAGCATAAAGCTTGAAACTTTTCAGCATTGAACTGCATGCTATTCTTTTCAGCCCACTTGTATATTTTGTCCAGCTTACATTGCAGGTGTTTAGTGTCTTCAGGGTTCTGTATTGCCTGTGAAACTTTTGTATCATCCGCATAACTTGTGATCGTGGCTCTCTGCGTGACTGAGGGCATGTCTGAGAGGGCCATTATGAACAGTAGTGGTCCCAAAACAGTGCCCTGCGGAACACCGCTCACTATTTGCGTGTTAATGGAAGTGGCCCCATTGGCTATTACCACCTGACTTCTATCCTTCAGAAAGTCATGAAGCCATTCTCCCAAATTTCCAACTATGCCAAGATCACGCAGTTTGTGACATATCATTCCATGATCGACTTTATCAAAGGCCTTTGCAAAGTCGAGATATATGACTTCCACAATTGAGTGGTTGAGCAGTCGTTTCAGCACCCAGTCATCGTGTTGTAGGAGCTGAGTTAAGCAGCTTCTTCCTGGTCGGAAACCATGTTGGGTGTCAGGCAGCAAGTAATTTTCTTCAAGGAAGGTGATTAGTTTCCTTCTGACTATTCGTTCCATGACCTTGCTGATGTGTGAGGTCAGAGAGATAGGTCCGTAGTTCTTGGCCTCCGCTCTGCTACCTCCTTTATGAATAGGGCATATTTTACCTTCCTTCAGTTTTCTTGGAAGTTTGCCAGCTGCAAGGAAGCTCTGAAAGAGGAACTGCCGTGGTCTTGCTAGGACTCTCTTACATACTTTTAAAAGGATTGCCGGGAATCAATCGGGGCCAGCAGCTGAGTTTGTTTTCATCTCATCTATAGCCTTTATTACATCGTCTTCCTTTATATTGATGTAATCAATCATCGCCACCTCTGACCCCATATCTGCAGTGGTGAAGAAGTCAGTTGGATTGCTGATTTGGAAATGCCCAAGGGGTGGGGTGAAAACACTCTTGAATTGCTCATTTAGTATTTCACTTACCCTCATTGGATTTCCTGTGAGTGTGCCATCCCTTTCAAGGAGTGGCCCTATCCTACAGTGCACCGTAGCTGTTTCTTGGCATTACTGTAGAAAGCTCTGGGGTTAGATTTTATGTTGTCTATAGCCAGGCTTCTTTGTCTGCTCTTTCCTTTTCATGGGAGAGTTGCAGACATTTTCAATTTCCAACAGTTTCATTTTCACGCGGACTTTTCACTGCTTTCAATTTGTTTTGTTTGGCGATTTGAGATTTTTGACGCCGTCTCATTAGAATTTTCCTCTCTCTGGGGATTTTGTTCTTGTGTACAGTGGCCTTTCTCTCTGGGACACATTTGTAGCATATGGCTTGCATTACAGACATGAATTGTTGAAGTTTCATGTCGATGTCTGGCGAGGAGAGACATTCAGGCCAGTTTTGTTTGAGGATCTCTTTCTCAATTTGTTTCCAGTTTGCCTTATTGAAGTTCAAGCTGGAAAGATTCTGAGAGTTTCTTGTAGGCTGCATGTCCATGCTTTCCTTTGGCCCGTACATGGTCAGCTCTACCATGTTGTGATCCGAGAGTAGTGTCGGTGTCACTTTCACATTATGGATGAGATCCATATTATTTGTGAAGCAGAGATCCAGTGTGTTACCTGCCCTGGTTGGTTGGAGTATTACTTGCTCCATGTACAGGGTGTCGATGAGGTTCAGGAGGGACCTCGCTGTCCTCGTTCACATCGTGTCATTCCTGGGAGAGAAAGGCCTCGGGCATCTGACATTGGGTAGATTGAAGTCTCCCATGAGATGTACACTTATGTGTTGTTCTAGTGTGACTAGACTTCTTCTATTTTTATAAGGCAGTCTTCAAATGCCCATATGGCTTGGGGCATCTGGAGGGCGATATGTAGCACACACAACTACACCAAGTTGCCTTACATGTACAATTAGTGTGTCACACACCGAGTTTGAGTATGACAAAAGGACCTGAGGTGTGAGGTCCTCACGGATGTACATAGCAACTCCTCCATGACTCCTTTCTTTTCTGTCGGTCCGTAGTACAACATACTGTGGTATGTGTAATTCCGCATCTGCTATGTCCGGTTTCAGGTGCGTTTCCGTAAGTGCTATGCATAAGCCTTGATTGCATGCGACAAAGTCTCTCAGGAACGGGATTTTTGTCCTGTTACTGAGTGTTTGCAGTCCTCTGATGTTCAGTAGGAGCATCGAGATGACGTGTATGTTGTTGCCGGCGGTGTCCATCTTGGGTCTGTTTGCTGTGGTGGTCTTGTATATTGTGGGTAGTCCCACCTGTGAGCTTGGGTTTGATGAAGCCAGGTCAGCTGCTGTACAATCCTTTGTACCATGCACAAAAAAGATTCTTGTCAGCAGTGCCTTTCAACAACGTCATGTTGGCGTTGTGGCACGCACCACATCTGCGTACCTCCGTTTTGGGGCAGGTGGTGCGTGGTCCATCCCTTTTCCTTTCGGTAGTTTGGTTCTGACCTGTTTCGTGTCTCTGCCGCAGGGTCCCAGATGTGCAAAACGGCAGCCTGCACCTTCCTCTCCATGCCAGCAGGCACCTCTCAGTAGAACCTACACACCCGTGTGCGCTGTTTGTTCCATCCTTTTTGGTATATGGATAGTCAGATTTGCTTCTATCCTTGGCTGTTTCGTTTTTTTGGTTTTTTGCCTGAGTTTTAGTTTTAGTTTTTCCTCCTTTTTGGTTCTTTTCTCCATGGCTTTTGGTGCTGGTAGGAGCACTTGCACTTGGGTTTACTTCCCGGGCAGGTTTCTCACTGGAGTTTTCTTCCTGGGTGTCTACCAGGTGAGGGTGACTTTTTTCATCAGCACCCGCATCTCCATCCTTGCCATCTTTACTTTGTTCGCTGTCAAAGATGGCATCCAGCGTGTTAATGTGCGATCTGATAAGTGCATAGGAGCGTATAAACTCCTGCTTCTTCTGCTCTATTTGAGCTAACGTCCTTTTGTATCCATTGCTCTTCAGTGCAGCCATAATTATATTATTCGGATTATCTCCGTCGGCGCATCGCAATCCTATCAGGAACAACGCCAATTCGTCACTTTTCCAGGTTCTGGATATTCTTGATATTTTATCTATCTATCTATCTCATTATATTAATTTATATTAATTTAATAGTGCAATAGGTGGTAGGGAAGAAATAGAGAAAGAGAGCGTCTATGTACTTAAAGAGAGATTGAGAGCCGAAAGAAGAGAGTAAGAAAGAAGAGGAAGAAGAGAGATTGAGAGCTGAAAGAAGAGAAAGAAAGCGTCTATGTATTTAAAGAGAGATTGAGAGCTGAAAGAGGAGAGTAAGAAAGAAGAGAAAGAAGAGAGATTGAGAGCTGAAAGAGGAGAAAGAAAGCGTCTATGTGCTTAAAGAGAGATTGAGAGCTGAAAGAAGAGAAAGAAAGCTTCTATGTGTTTAGAGAGAGATTGAGAGTTGAAAGAAGAGAAAGAAAGCGTCTATATACTTAAAGAGAGCTGAAAGAAGAGAGATTGAGAGCTGAAAGAGGAGAAAGAAAGCGTCTATGTGCTTAAAGAGAGATTGAGAGCTGAAAGAAGAGAAAGAAAGCGTCTACATACATAAAGAGAGCTGAAAGAAGAGAAAGAAAGCGTCTATGTGTTTAGAGAGAGATTGAGATTGAGAGCTGAAAGAAGAGAGATTGAGTGCTGAAAGAAGAGAGTAATGAAGAGACAAGGAAATGCGTGAGGGAGAGAAGTGAAGAGACAGAGAGAGAAAGAAGAAATAGAAAAAGAATATATATATCTGTCCGCAGACAATTTCTAAACGAAACTAATTGCACACACACATATACATATATATACATATATATATACATACATACACATATATACACACGTGTGCACATACATATATATAAACAAAATAACAAATAAGTATATAAAGAAAAATAAAAAACAGAAGCCAAGAGATTATTACAGAATGTAAACAGAGAATAAATAGAAAAAGAAAATATATATCTGTCCATCGCTACAGACAATTTCTTCTAAACTAAACTAATTGAGACTATACTTCTAACACACACGCATACATATATATACACACATATATATATACATATATATATATACAAATATATACAAATATATACACACATGTGCGCATACACATATATAAACAGAGTAACAAATAAATATATAAAAAATAGTTTAAACGGAATTAACGATAGATTATTACAGAATGTAAACAGAGAAAAGGCCCTTACATTGAATTACGGGAAAATAAATGAATGAAAAGGGGGTACTTATCTTATAAGAGGTAGAAGTCCCAAAAATACGAAGAGGTTTTGCAAAAAAAAAAAAGAAAAGAAAAACGGTTCTTTTTGCTGTTAGAGTCGACTGGAAATAAATTTAGAAGATTTCACCATGTGCTTACTTCGACAGGGAAATCTGGCGTGCGTTGCTAACTTTTGTATGCTATACTTGGCTTGTAGCAAAATATATTGCGGTTTTTAACCAAAATATCCGAGTACACGTCTATAAGGTAACAATTTCTACGTTTTTTATGAGTTTTCGCCTATTATTTCGTCGATTTATGCAAACCTTCTTGTTTTTTTATCACAGAGCAAAGCAACACGTGTTTACTCTACGAAAGCCGGAAGTCATATATAAATATACATAAATATATACAGAAACATACATACGTATATATACATATATATATATAAGTATATATATATATACATATATAATTACGTACATACATGCATACACAAACACACACACACGCACATAAATGTGCAAAATGGTCTGATGTCGGTGAGCATACTGAAGCTTCGAAATCACTTCCGAACTTGTAAAACGTTATAAGATTTCCATTAAAACGTACCCAGTCGTCCTACAGTTTAACCTTAAAGTGCTTCTATATATGTCTTACAATAATAACAAAGATCAATATTTAACTTAGATAACTTAGATATGTTGTATGTTTATGGTCTATGAAGGAAGCATTCACCACACTTAGTAGGAGTTACACATTATATTATTTAAAACCGTTTGATTTGGATCAATGCAACTAAATATCTTCGTAAAAAGCCAACGAAAATTTAAGCCGTATGGGGTCGAATCAAACCGCTATAAATAAGAAAATTAATGATAATATATATAAATATATTTGTATGTGTGTGTGTGTGTGTGTGTGTGTGTGTGTGTGTGTGTGTGTGTGTGTGCGTGTGTTTGTTTGTGTAAAAGATGGGGGAGGAAATAGCACAGAAGTAAGTCTAAGACATTTCATTTTAGAGGTAATTTAATAAAAATGATTTTAAAAACTATATAACGAAAATATTACTAGTTTTGATGAATCTCATCTTATCAAATATCAGTAAAAATTTATAAACGTTCGAAGTAAAAACAGTGTATCTTCTGTCTGGCGGTCAAGAACTTTTACGGCAGACGATAAGAGGTAATATTCTCTTGAATAATTTTTAAAATCATTTTTATTAAATTCCTCTTCAAGACTAATTTATGTGCTATTTCCACCTCCATCTTTTATATATATAACTGTGATTGTGTAGACCTCTAATCTTCTTACATCTTCTTACATATATATATATATATAATATATTATATATATATATATATATATAGATATATATATATATATATATATATATATATATATATATATATATATATAATATATATATATATATATATTATATAATAATATATATATATATATATATATAGATATATACTATATATTATAATATATATAGATATATATATAATATATATATATATATGTATATATATAGGCGCAGGAGTGGCTGTGTGGTAAGTAGCTATAGTTTACCAACCACATGGTTCCGGGTTCAGTCCCACTGCATGGCACATTGGGCAAATGTCTTCTACTATAGCCTCGGGCCGACCAAAGCCTTGTGAGTGGATTTGGTAGACGGAAACTGAAAGAAGCCCGTCGTATTATGTATATATATATATATATGTGTGTGTGTGTGTGTTTGTGTGTCTGTGTTTGTCCCTAGCATTGCTGACAACCGATGCTGGTGTGTTTATGTCCCTGTTATTAGCGGTCGGCAAAAGAAACCGATAGAATAAGTACTGGGCTTACAAAAGAATAAGTCCCGGTCGAGTTTCTCGATTAAAGACGGTGCTCCAGCATGGCCGCAGTCAAATGACTGAAACAAGTAAAAGAGGTAAAGAGTAAAGAGTATATATATATATATATAATAATATATATATATATATATATATATAATATATATATATATATATATAATACAAAATGGGGCAAGAACGCAAATCATCGGACAACTAGATGATACAAAAAGGACAACAAAACATCCAGATAGACGATACAAGAAAAAGCATTTATATATGTATATATACATATATACATGTATATGTGTTTATGCATGAATGTACGTATGTATATATATGGTGTGTGCATATGTATATATATATAATATTTATATGTATGTAATGAAATATATACACATATATATAATATATATATATATATATATATATATACATACACACACATATATATATATCATATATATATATATATATATGGAAGTTTGAACCTATGCATGAAGTGTGCTAGTCTTTGTGTGTTTGTTGTGTTTTTGTGTAAACCTATTATACATCACATGATGTTGCGCGCGCAGGATCTAACTTAAAACAGAACGACGATCACCCGAAAACATGATATTCCATTTGGCAGCCTGCATCAACCTACCCCGATGTAATTTTTTTTTTCTTTTTTAGTATATCATCGTTTTGTAATGTTGTTATTGTTGTTATGTGCGTAGGGTGTATGTTGGATGTGGGTTGGGGGTGGAGGGTGAAGCTAAATTGGTCCACATTAAGGAATCGTGGAAAATTTCCTCAGTCAGCCTACGATCAAACATTAATTTGCTTCCGTTTCTGTTTAGCGGGTAAATTAGCCAAGTCGACATATTGCTCTTGAGTATAATAGTCTTGTTTTTTCTGTTTTTCTTTAATGTTTGATTAATGCTGTTGTTGTTTTTTCTTACCTGGAGGCAAGTCGTTTATGTAACAACACCCAACAACAACAACAACAACAGCAACAATACTGCCAACAAAAACAAATGCGCAGATATTGTCACATGCAGAGCGTGAGGCAGAACAACAAAACGACTTGTATGTCGGTGTATGTATGTGACACTGTAGCTTATAAAGCTTATGTTTGTGAGTGTGGTCATGCGTTGAATGCATGCATCTGTGTGTGTGTGTGTGTGTGTCCTTCAGTGAGTGTATGTTTGTGAAGAAGTATTTGTGTGAATGTGTGTGTATGTATATATTTGAGTGCATTTGTTTTTAAACTTCCATTTTTCTTTTTCTGACCAATCACCGGGATTTTTAATTTACAAATACCCCCACCCGCGCAAGAGTACACATGTGCACATAGATACACACTATACAGACCTGTATGTATTATGCGTAAACATATATATATATATATATTATATATATATAATATGTTGTATATATATATATATGTCTATGTATAAATGTATATGTATATATATATATGTGTGTGTGTGGTATATATACATATGCATATGTATAAAATTCTATTCATATATATATATATATCTATATATATATATATATATATATACATATATACAATAACGTATATATATTTCTTTACTGCTCACAAGGGGCTAAACATAGAGGGGACAAACAAGGACAGAACGAAGGGATTGAGTCGATTAATCGCCCCCAGTGCGAAAATGGTACTTTATTTATCGACCCGAAAGGATGAAAGGTAAAGTCGACCCTCGGCGGATTTGAACTCAGAACGTAACGACAGACGAAATACCTCTAAGCATCTTGCCCGGCGCGCTAACGTGTCTGCCGGATAAAGACGTAAACATGCGTGTGTTTACCTGTCTCTCAGTCATCATTTTCTCCCTGTATTGATGGTAGAACAAGGAACATATATATATGTATATATATATATATATGTGTGTGTGTGTGTGTGTGTGTGGTGTGGGTGCGCGTGTAAGTATGTGTTGTTATGTGTATGTATGCATGTATGTATGTGTATATGTGTGTGTATGCATCTATGTGTATTCTGTCTGTATGTTTGCGTATGTATGTATGTATAAGTACATAAAGATGTATATGCATATATATATATATATTGTATATATATATATATATATATATATAGATATAATATATATACATATATATATATATAATATATATATATATATTATAATATATATAATATATATATTATATATATATATATATATAGATATATATATATATATATATGTAAAGACACACAGTGTCTCGTTCGGTATTTGTATTCACAGGTAATTATCTTAACTGATATCCACTCTTACTGTTTTAATTAATTACATCATACTAACCAGTACCTCATTATCTTTTTGTCACAATCAACAAAGAGAAGCAGCGACATAAACACAGACACGCATACGATCACATCCTTTGTAAGTGCGCGCAGTCGTGGATCTGTTGTAAAGGAAATCGCTACCCAATCGCATAGTTTTGGGTTCAGTCTTCGTGAGTGGAACTTAGGGCAAGTGTCCTTTTCTAGGGCCTCGTCCCATTCAAAGCCTTCTGAGTGGATTTGGTAGACGGAAACAGAAAGGAACCAGCCCCATACATATGTGCGTTCAAACACACACATGCATGCATTGTATATAGTCTACGGATGAGATCCAAGATTCTCCGAGTAGAAGACACATAGTAGTGCTCAACAGATCCAAACTTAGACTCGGATATAGAGGCAACTATGAAGGAATACAAATCAGAACATTATTGAATATATTAAATATAATTGTTTGGGTAAGAAATACAAAATATGTAATATATATATATATATATATATATATATATATATATATATATATATATATATATTATATATATATATATATATATATATATATAAATACATACATATATATATATACATACATTTATACACATATATATCTATATGTATGTATAAATATATATATATTCGTATATTTCTATATCCATATCTATCTATCTGTATATGTGTGTGTCTGCGTGTGTGTGTATGCGTGTGTGTGTCTGTGTGTATATATTTAATTCTTTTATTTGTTTCAGTCATTTGACAACGGTCATGCTGGAGCACTTCCTTTAGTGAAGCAAATCGACCCCCAGGACTTAATATTTGTAAGCCTAGTACTTATTCTGTCGGTGTCTATTGCCGAACCGCTAAGTTACGGGGACGTAAACGCACCAACGTCGGTTGCCAAGCAATGAATGCGGGACAAACACACTGGACACACCACACAAAAACACACGTACATACATGTCTGTATATATATAAATATATATGTATATATATAAATATATATGGATATATATATATATATATATATATATATATATATATATATAATATATATATATATATATATATATACACTATATATACTGCAGGCTTCCTTCCGTTTCCGTCTACCATTTCCACTCAGAAGGCTTTG
>NW_021824197.1:15000-18361 GCF_006345805.1 Octopus sinensis | reverse complement strand
CTTATTCGTTTTTCCTTCAGGCTGGCCAGATTGGAGCAATCTCGCGCATAACCAGCCGAAATTGCAAAGATAATCTGGAACTCGACTGAGGAAAAAAAGCTTCGAATGACCCGTCCTTGTTTTCTATGTATCGTCTTTCTGAATGTTTTGCGTTCTTGTCCCATTTTCTATATATTTACGTGTTTGTCTATGTGCCTGTGTTTGTCCACCAACCGAGACTTGGCAACCTATACTGGTGTGTTTACATCCTCGTAAAAGTTGTCCGGCAAAAGAGACCGATATAGAATAAGTACTAGGCTCATAAAGAACTTCTCCTGGGGTCGACTTGTTCGACTAAAACACATATATATGTATATATATATGTATATATGTACATATATATGTATATATATATATGTATATATATGTATATATATATATATATGTGTGTGTATATATATATGTGTGTGTGTGTATTGTATACATATGTATATATTCATATATATATAATTTTATACATAAACACATAAAATTACACATACAAACACACACACACACACATACTTCACTACACAACATTCGTCTTTTTACGTCTGACATCAGATGACTGACATCTGAAAATGTCAACCACAATTATTTTTTAAATAAAATATTAGCTCGAACGAATAATCTTGCTAATTACTGTACGGGTTTTTACGCTTCTCACACGTAAAACACGATGCTATTTCGAAGAACTGCCTCCCGACTCCAACACTGCTCCAGCAGTCAAGTCCGCAGCTTAGAAACCGCAGGCCACCCCGGCAAGCCAACTTGCTTTGATAGGGTAACAAGTAGTCGTGCCTTGCTATTTGTCTTGTATAAGGTTGTTCTTCGTCGCTCGGGTTCGCTTCGACTGGTCACATACGCACCAAACGCTCAACATCGTTTTACGCAGATGAAGATCTTGTCTCAGGCGCGGTGTCGCTTGTTTAGCGGTGCTAAGCCATTCCTTACGCTGCTTCATTTTCGTCGCCAGTAACGATTCGGTAAATAAAAAACAATCGTTGCTTGTGTCCATGAGTTGAGCGGCGACGAACAAGCAAACCAGCAGAGATTGTGGCTCTCTGATTTTTGTTGTTGTCACTTACAGCATGCGGAACTCATGTTCCGTACTTCTGAACCTTTCCTATCGAGTGAAGATGCTTCTCTATTCATGCGTCGGGCATGAAACAAACTTCATTTTGTACACACACACACACACGCACAAACACACACACACACACACACACACACACACACAAACACACCACGCACGCACACACACACACGCATGTATCACCCACATAGAAGAGGACTATAGAAATGGTATTCCCCCCAAAAGGCAGCGAGCTGGCAGAATCGTTAGCACGCCGGGCGAAATGCTTAGCGGTATTTCGTCTGCCGCTACGTTCTGAGTTCAAATTCCGCCGAGGTCAACTTTGCCTTTCATCCGTTCGGGGTCGATAAATTAAGTACCAGTTACACACTGGGGTCGATGTAATCGACTTAATACCTATGTCTGTCCTTGTTTGTCACCTCTATGTTTAGCCCCTTGTGGGTAATAAAGAAATAGGTATTCCCCCACTTCATTCTCCCCAACTACCCCCATTTTCTCCATAAAGTGTAAAACAGTGTGGGAGCATTCCATTTTCTCTGCCAGTTCCCTTGTCGTTTGACGAGAATTTCCGTGCAAAAGTTGGTTTAATCTCTCTTCATCGAAATCTACTGGACGGTCAGAAAGGAGGAGCGTCTTTGAGGTCAAAATTTCCATTTTTGAATTTGGTATAACAATCACGAGCGGTTCTTTCAGCTATTGCACCCTCTCCATAGACATCACAAATGTTGCAAGCAGCTTTTGTGACCTTAGAACCTTGATTAAAAGCAAAAAGAAGGAGGTGTCGAAAATGCTCGTTTTTCTTAACTTGACATTCCATTTTAATGATCTGAAAATAAACAAAAATTAACTAAAATTAACTAAAAAATAAAATAGATTCCTAAATGATTCAAAAATAGAATTCTCGAAAAAAAAAAAAAATTCCAAAATTCAAAAACGCAATAACTTCCAAAATCTAAAAAGCCGCGGGAACTTAATTGCCAACCCAATGTATTTCTCTGTGTAAAAACCAGTTTGTCTGGAACCCATCCACGGATTTACAATATAGAATTGTGATAGAGCACAACGTTGTACACATATATGCATGTATATATACATATATATGTAAGCATGTACATGTATGTGTGTATATATGCATTGTTGTCTGTTCATTCTCGAGCCATGCCTGTCTTATAAGGGCCGGTTCCCCGGTTTCCTTGGCGTATAGGTTCCCCACCTGGACGGGACGCCGGTCCGTCGCAGGTGAGCTGCAAGATGCAGGAGGAAAGAGTGAGAGAAAGTTGTGGCGAAAGAGTCAGCAGAAGTTCGCCATTATCTCTGCCGGAGCCGCGTGGAGCTTAGGTGTTTCGCTCATAAGCACACACATCGCCCACTCTGAGGTTTGAACGATCCCTCGACCGCGAGTCCACTGCTCTAACCACTAGGCCATGTGCCTCCGTATATATGCATATATATATATATATTTTTTTTCTAGTTTCAGCTCAGAGCTGCGGCCATGCTGATGCACCGCCGTTTGACATTGACATATATATATATATATATATATATATATATATAGTAGAAATATGTTACAAAAAGAAAATATAAAATACACGTGGAAATTTAAGGGGAAAATAAGAAAAATCAACGAAAATGCACATTGCAAATAAAAAAAGAAAAGGCTTTTTATGAAAGTTAACGACAGATATAAACATTTAGCTGGACTGAGGGTAGTAATAAAAGTCATAAAAGTCATTATCATGAGATGATTAGAAAGTCAGAAAGCAAGCACCACATAGTTTCGTCATATAGCTATTCATTGCTTTTAATATATATATAATATATATCTATACAATATGTTACATTACTCGGTAGTCAAGATAAAACTCTGAGTTTCAGATGCCGAAGTGGAAATCACAAACACCATCTCTTCGGTTATCTGGCTATTGAAAACGTTATGAAAAAATACCGTTAAAAATGAAGGGAAATTACTCTGTTATAACTCTGCTTTGCCTGCGTACTTATACATCGCTCGCATTTTTCGTCATGAAAATTATATAAAAATACATAAAAATATATAAAAATATATAAAATCTTCTTGGACATAACACAGAAAGCATGTTTTCTATCCGTTTTCTTTAGGGACCAAAACGTAACAGAAATTTAGTCACATGTGGGCATGATCCGAAAAGCTCTGTCCTGTGTATTTAGACATGTGGTAGGGTCTAAGCTGCTTTTCCAGATAAGCCATCTCTCCATGTCGAATAAACC
>NW_021824197.1:0-7500 GCF_006345805.1 Octopus sinensis | reverse complement strand
TCCCATGGCTTCTGATCTTAATTGTTTGGAAGTGTATTATGTACATTGTATTGTCTTGTATAAAAGATGGGCTACAGCAAATATTCTGCTCAATACCACAGATTTTCTAATGCCCTGATGCAGTACCAAGCAGTAGCTCCCATGGCTTCTGATCTTAATTGTTTGGAAGTGATATTATGTACATTGTTTTGTCTTGGTATAAAAGATGGGCTACAGCAAATATTCTGCTCAATACCACAGATTTTCTAATGCCCTGATGCAGTACCAAGCAGTAGCTCCCATGGCTTCTGATCTTAATTGTTTGGAAGTGATATTATGTACATTGTTTTGTCTTGGTATAAAAGATGGGCTACAGCAAATATTCTGCTCAATACCACAGATTTTCTAATGCCCTGATGCAGTACCAAGCAGTAGCTCCCATGGCTTCTGATCTTAATTGTTTGGAAGTGATATTATGTACATTGTTTTGTCTTGGTATAAAAGATGGGCTACAGCAAATATTCTGCTCAATACCACAGATTTTCTAATGCCCTGATGCAGTACCAGGCAGTGGCTCCCATGGTTTTTGATCTTAACTGATTGGAAGTGTTATCATGTACATTATTTTGTCTTGGTATAAAAGATGGGCTACAGCAAATATTCTGCTCAATACCACAGATTTTCTAATGCCCTGATGCAGTACCAAGCAGTAGCTCCCATGGCTTCTGATCTTAATTGTTGGAAGTGATATTATGTACATTGTTTTGTCTTGGTATAAAAGATGGGCTACAGCAAATATTCTGCTCAATACCACAGATTTTCTAATGCCCTGATGCAGTACCAGGCAGTGGCTCCCATGGTTTTTGATCTTAACTGATTGGAAGTGTTATCATGTACATTGTTTTGTCTTGGTATAAAAGATGGGCTACAGCAAATATTCTGCTCAATACCACAGATTTTCTAATGCGCTGATGCAGTACCAGGCAGTGGCTCCCATGGTTTTTGATCTTAACTGATTGGAAGTGTTATCATGTACATTGTTTTGTCTTGGTATAAAAGATGGGCTACAGCAAATATTCTGCTCAATACCACAGATTTTCTAATGCCCTGATGCAGTACCAGGCAGTGGCTCTCATGGCTTCTGATCTTAACTGATTGGAAGTGTTATCATGTACATTGTTTTGTCTTGGTATAAAAGATGGGCTACAGCAAATATTCTGCTCAATACCACAGATTTTCTAATGCCCTGATGCAGTACCAGGCAGTGGCTCTCATGGCTTCTGATCTTAACTGATTGGAAGTGTTATCATGTACATTGTTTTGTCTTGGTATAAAAGATGGGCTACAGCAAATATTCTGCTCAATACCACAGATTTTCTAATGCCCTGATGCAGTACCAAGCAGTAGCTCCCATGGTTTTTGATCTTAACTGATTGGAAGTGTTATCATGTACATTATTTTGTCTTGGTATAAAAGATGGGCTACAGCAAATATTCTGCTCAATACCACAGATTTTCTAATGCCCTGATGCAGTACCAAGCAGTAGCTCCCATGGTTTTTGATCTTAACTGATTGGAAGTGTTATCATGTACATTATTTTGTCTTGGTATAAAAGATGGGCTACAGCAAATATTCTGCTCAATACCACAGATTTTCTAATGCCCTGATGCAGTACCAAGCAGTAGCTCCATGGTTTTTGATCTAACTGATTGGAAGTGTTATCATGTACATTATTTTGTCTTGGTATAAAAGATGGGCTACAGCAAATATTCTGCTCAATACCACAGATTTTCTAATGCCCTGATGCGTACCAAGCAGTAGCTCCCATGGTTTTTGATCTTAACTGATGGAAGTGTTATCATGTACATTATTTTGTCTTGGTATAAAAGATGGCTACAGCAAATATTCTGCTCAATACCACAGATTTTCTAATGCCCTGATGCAGTACCAAGCAGTAGCTCCCATGGTTTTTGATCTTAACTGATTGGAAGTGTTATCATGTACATTATTTTGTCTTGGTATAAAAGATGGGCTACAGCAAATATTCTGCTCAATACCACAGATTTTCTAATGCCCTGATGCAGTACCAAGCAGTAGCTCCCATGGTTTTTGATCTTAACTGATTGGAAGTGTTATCATGTATATTATTTTGTCTTGGTATAAAAGATGGGCTACAGCAAATATTCTGCTCAATACCACAGATTTTCTAATGCCCTGATGCAGTACCAAGCAGTAGCTCCCATGGCTTCTGATCTTAACTGATTGGAAGTGTTATCATGTACATTATTTTGTCTTGGTATAAAAGATGGGCTACAGCAAATATCTGCTCAATACCACAGATTTGCTAATGCCCTGATGCAGTACCAAGCAGTAGCTCCCATGGTTTTTGATCTTAACTGATTGGAAGTGTTATCATGTACATTATTTTGTCTTGGTATAAAAGATGGGCTACAGCAAATATTCTGCTCAATACCACAGATTTGCTTGTCAGTTGTTTGACCTTAACCAGTTGAGCATTTCCCTTAGTGGCTGACAATATGTGCATCTCTGATCATGAGCAGAAGTAGTGGAGGAGCATCATAGCCATGTATTGAGAGGAAATCTTTGGGATCAGGATAATTCACCTTTCGAAACGATGCCCTGATGCAGTACCAGGCAGTGGCTCTCGTGGCTTCTGATCTTAACTGATTGGAAGTATTATCATGTACATTGTTTTGTCTTGGTATAAAAGATGGGTTACAGCAAATATTCTGCTCAATACCACAGATTTGCTTGTCAGTTGTTTGACCTTAATCAGTTGAGCATGTCCCTTAGTGGCTGACGATATGTGCATCTCTGATCACGAACAGAAGTAGTGGGGGAGCATCATAGCCATGTGTTGAGAGAGATTCTTTGGGGTTTGGAAAATTCATCTTTGGGAAACATGGGTGTTTCGTTCAACATCCTTAAACAACCCCCTTTCGAGTGGGATGGGTTACTCGACCTGAAGAAATTTCTAACTGGGCCCCACCTGCAAGGTCATGTGCTGTTTATTTTGATATCAGATCACCATATCGTGCACATATGGCTGTGATGCATGTGCCTGGTGTACCCTTATCAGACAGGTGGTCATGATGGGTATACTGGGCTGCGTATATTTTACCCCAGTGTCACTTTGATGGCATGCACTGCTCTCTGTCTCAATAATAATAATAATAATAATAATAATAATAATAATAATAATAATAATAACAATGATAATAATAACAACAACAATTTTCGATATCACAAGCGAATGCCTTAGAATTGCCCCAAACAACTGCAAGTTGTTGTGACATGATCAGGTAGCGAAAGGGCTTCATTGGAAAATGCACGAAAGTAGGGGCAAGAGATGATGACGATGATGATGAAAACGATGATGATGACGATGATGATGACGATGATGATGACGATGATGGCGATGATGATGATGTATGAGTAATAACAATAACAATAACTGCAATAACAATGAAGTTAATACTAATAAAAACGATAACTATTATAATGAAAACACAAAAAGATAACATCAACTATAATAATAATAATAACAACAACAACAATAGTAACAATAGCAATAACAACAACGACAATAATATTAATAATAATGATAATAATAATAATGATAATGATAATAATGAGGATGATAATAATGATAATAATAACAATAATAATAATAATGATAGCAACAACAACAATACTCCTACTACTACTAATAATAATATTGATTATAATAATGAAAATAATAATGATAATAATAAAAACGATAATAACAATAATAATAATAACAATAATAATGATAGTAATAATAATAATAATAAAATAATGATAATAATAATAATAATAATGATAATAAAAAGAATAAGAAGAAGAACAACAACAACAATAATAATGCTAATAATAATAATAATAATAATAATAATAATAATAATAATAAAAATAATGATAATAATAACAATAATAATAATAATAATAATAAAAATGATAATAATAATAATAATAAGAAGAAGAAAAGGACGAAGAAGAACAATAATAATAATAACAATAATAACAACAACAACAAAAACAACACCAACAATAATAATAAAAATAATGATAATGATAATGATAATAGTAATAATAATAGGCATAATAATAACAACAACAATAATAATAACGATGATGGCGACAACAATACAATCAACTCTCACATGAACGACCATTGTTATTATTATTATTATTATTAATAACAGCAATAAACACAACCAGAACAACAACAACAACAACAACAAAATATGATAATAATAACAATAACAGCAGCCGCAACAACAAGGATAATAATGCTTAAATATTGGGAATATAAATGCGAAAATTAGGGAAATTAAGAGTCGAAAAAATCAAAAACCTAGAAAAAAGATGTTATGGCGGAATATTTTGACGTCAGTTTGGGAAATTTTAATTGAATTATTCTGAAATTGAAGGATTAATTACCACAAGGTAGGGTTAGGGACCTGGGTGTATATAGCATGGTGGATGCCGTTACGCGTATGTGTGTATGGGTGTTTGTGTGTATATATATATATACATATATATATATATATACAAACACATAGATATCTATATACATATATGTATACATTTATATATGCATATTTAAATATACACATATATATATGTATATATAAATCTATATATATATGTGTGTGTGTATATATATATATATATACATACATGTATATATATATACATATTTTTGAATATATAAATACATACTTGTATATATATATGTATATATATACATACATATATACAAACATATGTATTTACATACATACATACACACATATACACGCAAGAAAATAGAGACGAAATTATATAAATGTTCAGGGACACATACAGACAGAAACGCGCATACACTCATATTTATACACACACACACGCACAAACACACACATATATATATGTACACACCCATGTACGCAAATATATATATATATATATATAGATGTATTAGTGCATTGTGTCGTATAAGCCTACATGCGTACATATACATACATTCAGGCCTATACAAGCGTACACAGGTACATATACATTCATATATACATACATAAAATCATATACGTTATTTACATATACAGCCTTATATAAGCATACATATATTAACGCGTATGTGCGTGTGTGTGTGTGTGTGTGTGTGTGTTTGCATACTTGAAATTATATACACCCTCACACTATGTGTATAGATTACTGTATATGTGTATATTTCTCTCTATACGATATGCGTTTGGTGTATAGCTTTTTCTTGTACGTTGTATTTGCAGCATAGGTGCGTGTGTGCTTGTGTAGGTATGTTCGTGTGTGCGGCTGTGCGTGTGTATGTGTATGTATGCGTATACACTCATATACATATAATTATATTTGTATATATAGATGTATACACGTAGATACATATATTCCTAATGCCATTGGCTTAGTCTTTTTTGGGGGGGCAACCGGATCGAACCATCTCAAGTGTTATTGCCCGAAATTGTCGTGACTACTGGTACTTGACTGAAGAAAGAAGGCCACGAGCGACCCGTCTTTTTTGCCTGTCTTTCTAATTGTTGTTTCTCTTGTGCGCCTTTGTATCGTCTATCTGTCCGAACGTTTTAATGCCCTGTATTGCGTTTTTGCTCAATTTATATATGTATATATATATATATATATATATATATATATTATATATAGAATATATATATATATGTGTGTGTGTGTGGTGTGGTGTGTGACCTCGTGAGCACCGCCAGCAATTTTTTTTCCTCTGTCTTCTTTCTCGGGATCTTTCCTTCTCCTTTGTTTCCGACGAAGAGCTCCGCTCGAAACGTTAAACCCTCCTTCTTTCCTTCTTTCCTGAGCGTCCAATAATACTTTATTTGTTCCACGTCCCCGCGTTGCTGTTTTTTGTGTTTTCTTGTTTGGATTTACTATATATATATATATATATATATATATATGTTAGGTTGTCAAGAAAGTTCTTTAAATTCAGATGCACACATCTCGGCTCAAACAAAACTTTAGTAATCGAAATAAACACCAACAGAATCGACTCATTTTTGCCAACGTGAAACGAGTTTATTTATGCCAGTAGCATAAACATCCTGCCTTCTGGTGGCGATGAAGTCGTTGAAGGCGTGTTTGGCATCGTCTTGGTTTTTGAAGCATTTCTCACGCAGGAAGTTGTCGAGATGCTTGAAAAAGTGGTAGTCGGTAGGCGAGAGGTCTGGTGAGTATGGCGGATGAGGCAGAGTTTCGTAGCCCAATTCGTTCAACTTCTGCACGGTCAGTTGTGCTATGTGCAACCGAGCGTTGTCTTGGAGAAGTATTGGTCCTTTTCTATTGACCAATGCTGGCTGTCGTTGTCGGAGTTTCTTAAGCATTTCATCCATTTGCTGACAGTACTTCACCGTAATGGTTTCACCTGAATCCAAAAACCTGTGATGGATGAGACCGGCCGCAGACCACCAAACAGTCACCATGACCTTCTTTTGGTGCAACTTTGGCTTCAGGAGGTGCCGTGGAGCTTCGCCGGCGTCCAACCATTGAGCTGAACGTCTCCGGTTGTCTTAAAAAATCTACTTTACATCGTAAGTCACAATCCGGTCGAGAAACGGGTCGTTCTTGTTGTGTAAAAGAAGGGAACTCGACACATTGAAACGGCCTTTTTTTGGTTGTCGTTCAATTCGTGCGGCACCCGTTTCTTAAGTATTTTTTGTTTTTCCAATCTCTTTCAAGTGTTTGGAAATTGTCGTTAACGTTACGTCTAATTCAGAAGCAAGCTTTCGAACAGTCGTGCGTGGATTGGCTTCGACTAAGATTCTTAGTTGATCGTTGTCAACATCCGATGGCCGACCACTATGCTTATCATCTACAAAACTCTCGTCACCGCTACAAAATTTCTAGGAAGACCATTGTGCTGTACGTACATTTGAGGTTCCTGGGCCAAATGTATCGTTGACATCACGAGTTGTTTCAGCAGCTTTTCGGCTTCAACGAATTGGGCTACGAAACTCTGCCTCATCCGCCATACTCACCAGACCTCTCGCCTACCGACTACCACTTTTTCAAGCATCTCGACAACTTCCTGCGTGAGAAATGCTTCAAAAACCAAGACGATACCAAACACGCCTTCAACGACTTCATCGCCACCAGAAGGCAGGATGTTTATGCTACTGGCATAAATAAACTCGTTTCACGTTGGCAAAAATGAGTCGATTCTGTTTATTGAACTGGAATATGAACTGGAATATGAAAATTGTGAGAATTTGCTTTTTGTCTCTGTTGTATTCAAAGGTTCCGCAAAATATGGCCTAATTATTCAAAACGGAAACGAGTAACACGGTTAGATGTAGCATAAAACGGGCTTTAAAATGATATATAAAATCAAAGTAATTTAACGGAAGGTAATTTGAAAATACATCATTTAATACCAAAATTCAAAATTCCGCAAAAACTTTCTTGACAACCTAACACACACACACACACACACAC